>NC_079213.1:95419565-95607065 GCF_029633865.1 Lampris incognitus | reverse complement strand
AGGTTTCTCAGTATTTTTACTTAAATGTCTAAAGAGGTAATTTTGCTGCATGCACTTGGTGATTTAAATTTATTAACTACCTACCAGAGTGGAAAACTGTGGTTTGTACAGGAAGCCAAGAGGTGTGTTGTGCGTAGGAGGTGCTGAGGTAGAAAAGGGTAGCACAGGAGTCAGACTGCTTACTGCAGCACTATCTATGGCTATTTTTACATCAACTGTTGCCACGGCCTGCTGATATTAATTTTCTACAAGAACTCTAGGCAACATGATCACTATTCCAAATAACCTCATCCAGCCTCTTATTGTGCGTTGTTGGCGAGGAGGTCTAGGATTTAACTCCAGTTTTCTTTGTAATATGTCTAAAGGTACTCTTTATTTCTCTTTTCACTTGATTTACATCATGCACGTAATCGGGATTGCACTTCTGCATTTGAAACGCCTGACAGAGAACGATTGCAGGGCCAGGTAATTGAAGCTGCGATGCTGCCACCAAGTGGCAAAAAGAAGAACAGCGTGTTTTTGTTCACCCTCTCTTCCGTTCTCAGTCAGGAAGTCAACAGAGGTTTTCGTTCTTTAACAGAGGCCATTTTAGCCACGTTCCTCTAGCAAGTGTTATTTTGGGCGACGTGAAACCACAAGGTAAGTAAATAACAAACTTGCCGTCCTGCTTCAAAATACATTTATTAACTTGTTTACCTACTACTGGAGAAGGTTAGAGCAATTTTACGTCGTGTTATTAAACTACTCACAAGCTAATTGCGCCAAGTTAGCTAGTGCATGTCCGAGTAACATTGGTACTGGGTTTGGTTTTGTTACGACATAGCTGATGTTTTGTTCTTCCTTTTTTTATCGCAAGACATTTGAAAATACATAGCTAACAGCGCATAACCAAATAAAATACAATGGGCCTCTTACGTTAGGTTAATTAAGTAACATCTGGGTATGTTTGCTTAAGTTAGAGCCAGCGTTAACAGGACGGAACACAGCTCAGGTAATTCTTGTTGAAACAAGGCGTGGTGTTTGAATTTTTTTTAAAAGTATGACAGGGGTCAAGTGAGACCTAACACACAGTTTAAACTCGTTAGAAGCTACAGATACGATCTGTCGAAATGACATAAGCGTGTCGCTTGTCTCAAATCGTGGCATTAAAGTCAGACTCTCAGTGGTGTGCATCTTCATATTGGAAGTTCACTGAACTTTCCAGTTTGAACGAAACACAACACGGACAGGTATAAGGGACGCCTTCTGTTTTAACTGTCATTTTTGTCTTCAAAGCATCACCCACAATGTCCGACGAAGGAAAACTGTTTGTCGGTGGACTGTGTTTCGATACAGACGAAATTTCACTTGAAGAATCATTTTCAAAGTATGGAAATATCGCTAAAGGTACGCTGTTCAACCGCTCAGTTTGCCTCTGTAGATGTTGGGGGGGGGGGGTTATTTTCCAGTGTTCCCATATTTCCGAATTAGTTTATACAGAGCCTTGCAAAAGTATTCAATCCCCTTGACTGTCATTGCTAATTTCTGGATTATAAAAGATACTCACACACCTGTTGCTGAACATATTATTTTTGTGAACCCGTAAGTTCCCAGAGCCAAAATAAGTTATGTTTCGCGGATTTTTTGTTAATAAATTAAAAACTAAAATATAGTGCTTGCATAAGTATTCAACCCTCACATATTAATACTTTATAGAGTACCCTTTTGATGCAGTAACGGCCATGATTCTCTTGGGGCAAGTATGTACAAGCTTTGTAGTCTGTTTTTGCCCATTCTTGGCAGAACTTGTACAGGTCTTGCAGGTTGGTGGGATGACGCCTCTGGACTGTGATTTTCAGTCTGCGCCACAGATTTTTTCGTAGGGGTTGAGGTCCGGACTTTGACTTAGCCTCTCCAAATCATTCACCTTTGTTGCTGAGCCATGCCATTGTTGCTTTAGTCTTGTGTTTAGGATCATTGGCTTGCTGGAAGGTGAACCTTCTCCCAAGCTTCAGTTTTATGGCAGACCGCAACAGGTTTTCTTTCCAATATTTCCCTGTATTTAGCGCCATCTATTTTAACCTCAATTTAAACAAGGTTCCCAGTACGTGCAGATGAAAAGCAACCCCATAGCATTATGCTGCCACTGCCATGCTTCACTGTAAGGAAGGCGTGTTTTATGGCAAGAGCAGTGTTAGGTTTGTGCCACACGACATTTGGAGTTTTGGCCAAAAAGCTCAACTTTCGTCTCTTTTGAATACAAAACTGTTACCCACATCCTAACTGGTCTCTCTCATGCTTGGTAGCAAACTCCAAGTACTTTTATATGCATAGTTTTGAGCAACGGCTTCTTTTTTACCACCTTCCCATACAGGCCAGATTTATGGAGAGCCCGCGATATGGTTGACTCATGCACATTTACTCCAGTTTCAGCCACTGACCTCTGGAGCTCCTTCAAAGTGATTGCAGGATCATCTGTGGCTTTCCTCACCAGCCCACGTCTTGCTTGGACACGTGCTTGGACGGCTAGGACAGCCTGTCCTACAAATCGTCTGGGTGGTGTGATACAGCTTCCACTTTCTGACAGTGGATCCAACAGTGTTCTGAGAGACATCCAAACACTTGGATATTGTCTTGTATCCCTTTCCTGCCTTTTGCATTTTAATCACTTAGTCTCTTACTTCAGTATTATGCTCCTTTATCTTCATTTTCTGATGGAGTTCACACCTGGCCAATGAACTTTACATAGAGTTCTTCCACTTCCATTTTGCTTAAACTTCCACTTCCGGTGTGGGAAGATGGCGGCACAAATTCAAGTTTGCGACGGCCTCGCCCTGTACTGTCCATGCAATGTCTTTGTCCATGTCTGTGTCTAAGTTTGTCTTTGTTTGATGGCTGGAGAGCTTCGTCTGCTGCGTCCTGTGGGCCCAGTGACCACCGCCCTGCCAGGAGTTGTGCTTGAAAAGGTAACACCGAGGGATGTCTGACAGGACGCGGAAGCAGGGCATGCTAAGCTAACCACTATCCCATGCAGACCGCAGTTCCGATAACACCGAGGTTGGTCTGGTGGTGACCTCGCCTAGCCTTGACTATGTTTGTAGTGTCATCGTGTGGAGTGTGGGGAGATGTGTCGAAGGTGTCTGGCTGGGGGAGCTGGCGTTGGATTGGCTGGGAGAGCTTGATCTGCTGCATCCTGTGGGCCTAAGGACTCACAGCCCTGACTGGAGCTGCGTCAGAAGAGGAAAGACCGAGGGCGGTCTGACAGGACATGGAAGTGGGACAGGCTAAGCTAACTGCTAGCCCATGCAGACCGGTAGTTCCGACAGTCATCCTGGCTGGTGTTCGTTCTCCTGGACAGTGATTTTTTTTTTTTTTTTTTTGTTAGTTTAGGTATATGTGTTAGTTTGGATATATGTGTTCTTGTAGTTCTTGTAGTTTTTGAATGTGTTTTTGTTTTTGTGTTGCACTGCTGTGGGTGGGGGAAATTATGTTTCATTTCATGTGCACAAATGCATGAAATGAAATGACAAAGTGTTTCTGATTCTGAGTGCTTTATATATCCATAAAAGAGACTGTTACTTTAATGTCTTACAGGTGCACACTATTCGTTCATCTTCAGCTGCTTCTCCGGGGTAGGGTCGCGGTGGTAGCAAGCTAAATAGGGCACTCCAGACATCCCTCTCCCCAGTAACACCCTCCAGCTCTTGCTGAGGGATACCAAGGCGTTCCCAGGCCAGATTGGACATGTAGTCCCTCCAGCTGGTTCTGGGTCTACCCCGGGGTCTCCTCCCAGTTGCCCATGCCCGGAAAACCTCCAAAGGAAGGTACCCAGGAGGCATCCTGATCAGATGCCCGAACCACCTCAACTGGCTCCTTTCAACATGAAGGAGCAGCAGCTCTACTCCGAGCTCCCTTCAGATGTCCGAGCTCCTCACCCTATCTCTAAGGCTGAGCCCAGACACCCTACGGAGGAAACTAATTTCAGCTGCTTGTATCCAGTATGCAGTTCTGAGGTTCCCAAAATGGACACACTTCTCACCTTGGCCGTGCCTTAAGATCCTGTCCATGAATATCACAAACAGAATCGGGAGACAAGGGATAACCTTAGTGGAGTCCGATACCCACTGAAAACGTGTTTTACTTTGTGCCGAGAATGCAGACACAGCTCTCACTCTGGTTATACAAGGACCAGATGGCTTGTACCAACTGCCCCGGTACCCCATACTCCTGCAGTATTGTCCACAGAGTGCCCCCGGGTACACAGTTGTAAGCCTTGCCACCGTGTACCCCGGGGCACTCTGTGGGGGATACTGCAGGAGTATGGGGTACCGGGGCAGTTGCTACAAGCCATCCAGTCCTTGTATAAAAAGAAAAAAAGGTGCACACTAATTATGTCCAATTGTGTTAACCTGAGTTTCTTTTGGGAATAATTTGTCATTTGTGTAAAGTTGGAGCTTTCAGAGCACAAGGGGTTGAATACTTATGCAAGTACTATAGTTTAGTTTTGAATTTATTGATAAAAAGTCAGCAAAACATAACGAGCATGCTGTTAGAGCTTATGGGTTCACAAAAATGAGATGTGCTGTCTGATACAGTGCTTTTTGTTTTTTAACTGTTCTGTAAGATGTCCTTGAGTGCTGTGAAAGGCGCCCACAAATAAAACGTATTATTATTTTTATTATTAAAAATAATATTGTTCAGGAACAGATGTGTGAGTATCTTTTATAATCCAGAAATTAGTGATGACTGTCAAGGGAATTAAATACTTTTGCAAGACACTGTAGTATACATTTTCAGGAGTGACTTTCAACTGGGTGTGATTGGCAGACACTGAGCACCATGCACGTGGCGTTTGTTTGAATGGTATCTATGTTCCATTGTGCAGGCTATTGTCCCTTTAGAAAGCTCTGTAGCTACACTGAATCACAGCACCCTCTGAAATGACACTGTTTACACTGGTTGACATTTGTTGTCTTTTTAGTTGACGTTGTAAGAGATCGTGAGACGAGGAAGTCCAGGGGATTTGGCTTTGTCACATTTGAGAACCCACAAGATGCTAAAGATGCAATGGCTGCTATGAATGGAAAGGTGAGTGGTTATTCAAGTTCATTCTTTTGTTTGTAGTGTACATTGAATGTTATGGAGTAGTATGTGTAGTGAAGATTCTCGAGGATCAGCGTGTAAATAATTTTTGAAAATCGACATGAGATGTTACTCATAGTTGAGACCAAGTTGGCTAAGACTCAGTCTTTCTCGCTGTTTCTATAGGAGGGAATCGCATGTCTCAAGTTCATGCCAAAATCTTGCTGTCTAGCATTTTAGGGCGATTCTGCTCAAATTCTGACCTGTGACCTTTCCAAATCGTTAAAATACACATTTAAATTTAGCATAAACACAACCAGACTAAACAGAAATTTAAATCAGTTCATCTGGACACAATGTTTATTGAGAGAAATGTTTCGTCACTCATCTAAGTGACCTCTTCAGTCTCAACAGACTGCGGGTATCCCCGCCTTTATAAACAATACAATGGCATAACGACCGAAAACAACAATCAGTTTCATATGCAAGTTGATGAAACTGTTCATTGTTTTTGGTTGTTATGCCACCGTATTGTTTGTAAGGGTGGGGATACCTGTAGTCAGTTGAGTCTGAAGAGGTCACTTAGATGAGTGATGAAATGTTTCTCTCAAACATTGTGTCCAGATGTACCAATTCAACTATCTGTGATTTCCTTCCCTGAGTTATTGAGCATGCATAGACATAACCAGACTACAGAATCAAAAGGGTTTTGGTTTTTTTTGCAGTTCACTTAGCTGTTTTGCTGTCATTTTTTGGCTTCTTACACCTATATAATTATATGAATACAAAGTTGGCATTAGAACCCAAAATTTCACATCATGTAAGGTGTGTATGTTTGCTGAGAGGTAAGGCGGCAATAAACTAGAAGATTCTGACATAACATTATCCAGTACTAGAGGAGCGCACTCAGTAGAGTGCAGATCTCCGCCAGGCGGTCTGTGAATGTTCTCATTCATCCAGGTCATGGTTATCCAAAGGAGTTGAATCAAGTGCGACTGGACTAGCTTGGTCTAATCAGAAAGGCACGAACTGAGGAAGCTTCTTGGATGAGAGGCGAAACGTCTTTACGGATATATACCAAGTCCAGTCGCACTTGATTCAACTCCTTTGGATCTCCGCCAGGCATACACATCTCCTATTCTCCAGTGTTTGAACTTAGCCGACAATCCCTTTCGCCTACCAGGAGAAGGAAATACACACACACATGGACAGACAAACCAGTGTTTTTCCTGCCATTATACGACTTTCGCGTAGCGCCCAAGTCGGTTGAACGGGAAATATGGAGGGAAAAAAATCTACCTAATGTTTTGCCTGTCAATCTGTGGATGTGCAGCCTCCTAGGCGGACCCTCACACAAAAGCGACCAAGTCTGACATGAAATGACAGAGATCAGGCTATCATAATTTCAAAGCCCTTATTAAAAGTACACACGTGTTTGATTGCCACGGTTTTCATGATATAAAATGAATCAAGGCAAATGGCTACTCTGCTGATTGACTTTGATTCATAAAACAGTAAAAACATAGCTCAGCCATAGGAAATGTTTTATTGTAGCTACTGAGATGATTTCCAGCTGTGACTAATCCTACTCTTGAAATGTTATTTTCATAGCAGAGTTTTGACATTTGGGACTACGGCACTTCTGCGTGGCAGCGAGGTGAATAAGGCGAATTATTTTTGGTTTATCCAGTGTTCCTCCACCTATCCAGTGCTGAGATCAGCAGTGAATGATTTGCTGGCTTGTGAAATTTGATCGACTTCTCATTTACTTTCAAGACTCATACCCGAATACATAATGTTTATGTTTTGACACTATCATTGCCCGAACTGACTCAAACATAGATGTCGCGTATGCGCACTGTTGACTCAGATTGAGCAGCATTGCTCGACTGAGCTAGAGAGTGAATGAAAGGAGGGAGTGGCGATAGTGAGAACTTTTTTTTTTTTGCCCCCCCCTTTCTCCCCAATTGTACTTAGCCAATTACCCTATTTTCCAAGCCGTCCCAGTCGCTGCTCCACCCCCTCTGCTGAGCCAGAGAGGGCTGCAGACTACCACATGCTTCCTCTGATACATGTGGAGTTGCCAGCTGCTTCTTTTCACCTGACAGTGAGGAGTTTCACCAGGAGTACGTAGTGCGTGGGAGGATCACCCCCCAGTCCCCCCCCCCTCGAACAGGCACCCCGACCAACCAGAGGAGGTGCTAGTGCAGCGACCAGGACACATACCCACATCTGACTTCCCACCCGCAGACACGGACAATTGTGTCTGTAGGGGCGCCTGACCAAGCCGGGGGTAACACAGGGATTCGAACCGTTGATCCCCCGTGTTGGTAGGCAACGGAATAGACTGCTATGCTACCCAGACGCCCAGACAAAAAAATTTTTTTAAGGTTTTTAATCATCAACCACGAGAGGTTCTTTATCATACAGTCATAACTGCACAAAACAATTTTAGGCTGATAGGTCCAGTAGTTTGCGAGATTAACTGCGGACAGACAACACGCATAATCCCCTCCAGGCTACTGCCTGGTGTAAATAAAGAGACTAACAAATGGGTGGCGAAAACAAACCAGTCAAGTTTAGGAGTTGTGACAATTAAGATCTAGGCTTAAAGTGGTACAAGCCTGGAACAACCATTTTTTTCTGAAACTGAATACATAAGACTTGCACACTTGTAATGTTTGACTGGTGATGGAATGCCTTTCTATTCGGGAATTTTGTATTCTACATGTTTGTACTAAGAGTGCACCATATATATAGGTTCTATAGATGCCGTGCACTCAGTATAAACCAGGGGTCAGGAACCTTTTTGACTGGGAGAGCCATAAAAGCCAAATATTTCTAAATATATTTCATTGAGAGCCATATAGTATTTTTAACGTATAATAAATGAAATATGTCTTACTTTTAATGCGACTTCTGGTGCTGCATGGCGTATCGAAGTGCCGCTTTATATGTGACCGTTTCATCGATGCAATGTTATCATTGCATATGAGACATACGGCAGATCCTGCTCTCTCCACAAATGCAGATTCCTCTGCGCACGCAGCCTGGAATGCACGGTAACCACCGTCTTTTTTTCTTTTCGCCCTCTTTTCCCTTACAAGGGTTGAAGCGGATAAACTAGTTGGCTATCTGATCAAATTGATTTCTTCACCTTTACAATGACCCGGACATGCTCGCGAGCCATTGGTTCCCGACCCACGGGTGACCCGTGACCCGTGAAATTTATCTTCAAAACTAATTTCTGTTTACTTTAAAATGACACAGTATTATTAAGAAATATCACAAGTATTTTAAAATCAGTTCCAAACTGATTTTTTTTTCAACTCAAAATTGTCTGGGAGCCATATGCCGTCACCGGAAGAGCCATATATGGCTCGCGAGCCATAGGTTCCCGACCGCTGGTATAAACTGTGCTATATAAACATCAATTGCATCTAGCATATACTGGCGGCCTGTCCAGGGAGTCTCCCCCGCCTGCTGCCCAATCACTGCTGGGATAGGCTCCAGCATCCCTGTGACCCTGAGAGCAGGATAAGCGGTTTGGATATTGGATGGATGGATATACTTTTAAAGCAGCATAATGTGTTATATTTTAGTTGGGGAAGTAAAAGCTTGATACCTTAAGTTTCAACTGTGCGTAAAAGCCATTTTTAGCGTTCTAAATTTTACATGAGATGAGTTTTACTGCAGAGGCCAACTTAATATAACTTTCAAACCATGTTTGCTCCTAGAAAAAAATCCGACCCAACTCCAACCCACTTATGTTGCCAAAATATAACTTTAGCAAGGAGAGGTCATGCATTTTAAAATAATAAAGATAAAAGTATCATAGGAATTTATGTAAAGACCCATATGTGATGTCAAACCAGTTGGGTCCAAGACAATAACTTACTGCCTAGAAAACCAATCTAATGAACCATAACACTGGTATCATCTGTGCCTCTCTGGATTCCTTTGTCCTTGCAGTCTATCGATGGAAGACAGATCCGTGTGGATGAGGCAGGAAAGCCTGGAGGACGATCCAGCAGCTACCGTGGTTTCTCTGGGAGCCGTGGTGGGGGATATACCAGAGGGGGCAGAGGAAGAGGTGGGCAAGGTTATATGGGTGGTAAGGGCTGGTATGAACATGTGGCTCTTTCCCCATTTGCTCAATCCATGCCCTTTCTCATCAGTAATGCATTTCTTCCATGTGTCTTGCTTTCGTCACAAAAGTGAAGCACTTCAAAGTTTTGAAATGTTGTAATGGCCTTTATTGAGTGTTTTTGGCATGGCCTGGAGGTAATGTTTTTTTGGAGTCATATTCTTTGGTTTTACATTTTCCCAGTGGCTACATCCATGGTTACATTGATGGTGGTTGAAGTATGTTACCCCCTTCAATGAGAAGCGCTTTGGGTGTCTAGAAAAGCACTATATAAATGTAATTATTATTATTATTAGTGTTATTATTATTATAATTACCAATCCTGCTCCTGGAGAGCTACCATCCTGCCGGTTTTCCCTCCCACCTTAATTTAATACACCTGACTCTACTAATACCTACTTATGAAGACCTTGAATATATCTGCAATTGCTGATTGTTGGGCTGATGGTGGCCGGTGGGAAAATTTTTACATATCGCCCAACTCTAATTGATGGTGTAAAAAAAAACGCCCAAATTTCAAAATGTCCCAAATTTTTTCATGTCCCAAACTCTCAATCCCCATCTCACTTTTGGCCTGCACATGTTACACTACTGTGCTAGGTAACGGAGGATTTTATGACAGGAGTTATGGAGACCGCAGCTTTGGTGGGGAGAGAAGCTATGGTAGCAGAAGTTATGGAGGCAGCGAAGAGAGGAGCTATGGAGGGGGATACAGGAGTGGTGGCGGTGGATACTCATCAAGTGGTGGATACAGAGATAGCAGGTAAGAACAGACAGACAAATTGAGATGATGAAGTTTAGCAATCAATTAATCATCCAAAGTAGATAGTAATGACGTAAGCTCGGGTGGCAGGGGAGGGATCGTCTCAACAGCCTGTAAATATGATATTGGATCCCTACCAGCTCCAGTGGTGCTTAAAACTTAAACCCCTGGGGCACCTCAGTAGCTGAATGGTTAGAGCGCATACCACATGGTCGCAGCTGGCGACCTTTGTTGCATGTCTTACCTCTCTCTCCCCATTTCCTGTCTGCCTCCACTGTCACTATCTAATGAAGGTATAAAAAAACAACAAAAAAAAACAAACCCCTAACCCCATCTTGACCTCCATGTGGGTTAGTGGTAGACGTAAATGATTGAGGTATCAATAAATTTTGCATCGTTATGGATGTGACTATTCACTTGGTTAACACCTATAAATGGGCTAGTTTCATGTTTGACCAGTGACACCAGTCAACCTCATTTTTGTGTTGTGACAAATTGTAAGTCAATGCTCAGCAACTTTACACATGCAGCAGCAATTTGCAGCATGATCAGAAGAAATTACATGTTTTTGACATTATGAAAGGTTACCTGGCAATTTCCTTCAAATACCTACTGTTTAGAAGTTGCCGCATTTGATATTTGTTTGGTTATTATTGAGGAGACAGCCCTTTTCCAAAGCATAAATGCCAGACATTGCTTGACACTTGAATTTCTGTTACAACAGGCAGTTATTCATTTACTTCAACTGTGCTCTTTCAGAGGACATGATTTACATGTTTATACCCTCATAGTAAAGCTCTTCTTGTGTTGTGCATTGTTTTCATGGTTTCAGGAGTCGTGGAGGATATGGACAGCGCAGTGGAGGAACATACAGGGACAGCTATGACAGCTATGGTGAGTATCTGAGTAATATACCTCAAGCAGGCTGTTGTGAAGTTTTAACGCCATTGAAGTGCAGCCATGTAGAAATATGGAAAGCTCTCATCTGGCTCACCAAGACTGGCACTGGAAAAAAAAAAAAACCCAAGCTCTCTCAGATAAGTATGTTAAAAGTAGTCAATGTCCACTTAAAGAATCCCAGCCACCCAAATAGAACATGAAGTTGATTCAGATTTTTTTCTAGAACTTGTTGATTTAATGAAAAAAGAAACAAAAACAAGTTTCCCCTTTTTATAAAGTCCAGAGCAAAAAAAAAATAAAGTCCAGAGCACACTTATATTTTCCTTCTACATACTTCTGTTAGGACCAGTTGATAGCTGTATTGCAAAACATTTTAGGCAATGAACTTTAGTGTTCTTTGTGGGAAAAATTATCTGAATGCTGCTTCAGTGTCTTTACATCTGTGCCTACTTCTTGTCCTCAGCCTCACACGAGTAAAAACGCAAAAAAACTTCCTGATTGCAAGATCATCACAACTCCTGGCTGTTCTTTTTCTTTTCTTTTCTTTTCTTTCTTTTTCTTAGCTGTTCTTCGAAGACCTTTTTTGGAGGGGGTTTTTTCTTACTGTGGTACTTCATTCTACAGATTTGATAGTATCTGCAATTCCTTGTTTGTGTTGGAAGTGTCTGTACCCTCTGCACAGGAGTAGTTAAGAATACTATGGGATTTGAATTGGTTTCAGTCTGTATGCTCCACATACCTAACTTTTTTTTTTCTTCTTTTTTTTTTTTGCTTCATGTTTCCCACCTGGTTTAGATATGAATACGCCTTGGCTAAGTTTGCAAAACCCATTTGATTTAGAGATACCTTTTTACTTGAGATGAAACTTGTTCAGCTGAATTACTTGGTGAGATCTCTGATGCTGTTCAGCACAGCATAATAGCTTCTACATCACATTCAGTAAATTACAATTCAAAGCAACAATGACCACATGATTTTCTAAGACTTTGCTTTTTACCCAGACTGGTACCAGACAAATTTTGGCCTTTCAAAACTTTGAACTCAATTAAATTTGCTCTTGAAGCTTGACAAGCTGTGATATACTCTCAAGGTCTATGCCAATATCCCTTCAGCTTTAATTCCTTTGGTTAAGCAAGTAATGAATACTTACTAGGAGCACAGATTTCTAGTAAAAATAAATGGTGCACAACATTACTTAATTTGTGTAAACGCCTAATATATGAAAAAATTAATGACTTGGAAAAGGGGCTAGAAAATGCTTAAAAAGCTATCACTTAAATGTATCTTCACGTTGCTGGGCCATTGTCACATACTGATGATAACGGTCATTTGAAGTCAAGCTGTAATGAAGACTTTCATACAGAACTTTTTGAAACCATCCAATACTGATTAATTAGCATTTCCGGATTAATAATTGCCTTGTGCAGTTGTTTAAACTAAGCCAGCTGTGGTGGGCAGATATTATCATCCACAACTATTATTTCAACTGTGAGAATTCTTGATTCAGAAAGTGATTTAGGATTACATGTCTTGGCAACTAAATGCACTTCATTTAACCGATATTACCTTCAGTGTGATTTTGGCCACATCAGACTAACTAGCTCGATTTACAATTGTCTTGATAATTAATTTGTCTCCAGCCAGAGTCAGAGCCCTATGTTTAGAAACTTGGACTAATGGAATCAGTTGGGTCCTATTTTTGGCTGACATTTATTGATGGAACAAAAAACAAATCAGCGAAACATACAATTCCTTTCAACTAGCTGAGTTTTGGCCAATACAGTTGACCAACAAAAATGTCGATTTAAAGTGAATTTATAGATTACTTTGGATGAATCTTTGGCCAGAGCCCATGGTTATTAATTCAGAAAGTTGATAACACTTGTCCATCAGAATTAAAGGATATACATGTTGAAACAAAATCATGTTGTAGTGGAAAGGACACCAGTGAAGTGGAAAACCAGTGAATTACCTGCAAAGAGGAAACCACTTATGGCAACATGTGTTATTCACAAAATGCTTTCTAGCCCCTTTAAATAAGAATGGACTATTTAAAAATGCTCACAGAGGGTGTCAATTGTGCGTTGCTGCAGTTGACAACATTTGGACTGATTTTATTTTATTTTATTTTTTTTAAGACCACCACTTCAAGAAAAATGTCACTTCCACCAAATGTGCAGTTTTATGTATCAATGCGTTTGGATTGTTTTTTTTTTCTTCCCTGACTTCATGGAGCCCTATTAAACTGTCAGATGAAAATGTTCTGATTTCTTGTGCTTCTAAAAGAAAAAAGCCAGATTATATGGCTTTGACGGAATATATCTTTAAAGAATATAGTGGAACAAAAATGAAAAGCTAGTCTTCAGGTGACATATGGGACCTTGTAAGAGTGTCTGGATATAATTTCCTGGAGAAAGGGGTACCTAGGGTTCTTATTTAAGGGCTGTAAATTGGTCTTCCAAAATGACTGGTCTGCTAAGGGTAGATTGGGTAGTAAGGGTGGGCTGATTAAATATTAGTCTAGATACTGAAATGTCCTGCTGGTGCTGCTGTTGCTGGTTTTGTCATAATGCTTCATTATACCCAAGAGTTGTGGCTGCTATCGTTATGGAAATCGACAAAGTCCTTGGAGAATGAAGTGTTGGGCCTACCGACACGTGAATCCTCTGGTCTCTGGTGAAAGCTGCTCTCTTGGCTAGTTCATTATTGGAGATAGGCCGGTAATGTGAGGTAATGATTTTTGCTCTCCTGTTCGCATCCCTCAAACAGTTCTCATTTTGATGTCCCATCTTATCTCCTATCTACCTCTCGCCACTTCGCCCAAATCAGCGCTGTCACTTTTTGCCATGCGTTGGCTGTTACTGCTCAGTTTGTTAAATGAAAGTCATCCAGTAGGACAAACTCTCTTTTGGGGCCAGTTCTCATAAATGAAGCGAAGCAGGAGCCTCTCGAAACTCAAAAGAACTTTTGAAAATACATTTATCTTCAATTTGCTCAAATACCCATTGTCTAAAATCTTGATAGTTTCTACAAGTTTTGACCGTCCCCCAACATACATGTGACTCATAAAACCATGTTACTAGTGATCTCAAAGTTGTCTTCATAAGATGTAGACTGATACCACATTTTTGGTTTATGCGCCAAATATATTCCTTTGGTGCACTTAGTTTCGTGTAGTTTCAATGTTTTTTTTTTGTTTGTTTGTTTGTTGTTTTTTTTACTTATTTGGAACAGATGCTTGTTTTGATTTTGTTCTCAAAACTAACTCTTGACCATTCTGTACTTTGTCTCGACACTGTAAAAAAAGTAACTGCATGCCTGTTTGTGCAACTTTGCTCGCCTGGGTTGGTGTACCTAATACAAACTATTTTCTTTCGCTTAACCAGGTTAAAATCGAGTCTTGGACAAGGATGACATACCTTTGGTCTGCTGGGTTACTTTGATCCCTTGGATATTCTTTTACATCTTGGGCAAAGGTATGCATCAGTCCTCAACTAAGTTCATTCCAGAATGTTAACTAATGCTTAGTAAAGCCACATGTGAATTCCTTCCCTGAGAAAGCTAATTTGGAAGAACAGTGTTCAAGATGCAAACTGACCACTAAGCTTCTTTGATTTTCTTACCTGCATTATTGAGTATGCATAATGACCACTAAACTTATTTTCTATCGATGTTATACAAACGGAGATTGAGCAGGGCTCTCCTTTTTTAATCCAGTCATTAAAACTTGGTGCAGAATACTAAGTACAGAATACAATGCTGAAGACGAGTGTCTGAATATTTTCGACAATTGTTTTACCAATCATAACATATCTCTTACAGATAATTGTATGTCTTGGCCTGAAGAATGGAAGAGAAAATGTTGAAGATCATTCAAGGCCCGCGAAAAGAACATACAGTTGAGAACACCAACCTAGCGGTGGTCTGTCTTGGGTATGGATCTGTGTCTTTACGCCAGACAGGTTGAACGTATTTTCGAGCCAAACTGCTGGTAAATACTACAGGGGGTTAATAAGACAGACTGTGTTCAGCTATTGAGCAAAAAGAGGCAACCCTCCCTATATTAAAATAATCGTAGCTAGATATGCCAAGCGAAAACTAAGGATCCAATGCGAAACCCAAAAGTTTAATTTTTGGCCCATAAAGTCTCAGTAGCTCTATAATTTTAGCGCTGGAAGCAGCAAACTAATATCATGAACTTGATGTAGGTGTGCATATTAGGGGTCGTCTCCTGTAGACATTTATTGCACTTTTAGAGCAAAGTAGAAAAGGTAACGATGCAGACGTGTTATGAACACATGGCAATCCTCTACCAAAAAACCCAAATGCGCCCCGGTAGCGCGGCGTACGAGAAACGTAGAGAAAGGGATAGTACCGCCTCGGTTTAATTCAGCGGCCAGTGTATAGCGAGTAGCGAGGGCCATTGGTGACCATAATCCTGGGGGGGAGGGGGGTATGGTAAATTTGACGTATTTTCAGGCACCAAATGCGATTTCGACAAGAGAGCTCCCATATTTTGTTTTTCCTGTTGAGGTTTTTCTTGTTCTTTCGGGTTTAGAGTCCAGTGATAGATGGCGTCGTACATATTGCACTGTTGTGATTTGTGATTTCGGGCCATACATTTGAACTTGATTGGATATCACAGACGATATCCCATCTCTCCAAAATAAAGGCCCGGTGACTAGTCAGATGACCCGTATAAATGCTGGGCACGGTAGGCGGAGCGTCTCCGCGCGCCCATTTCCTGTCCTGCGCTCGTGCCTGAGGTAACGTGTCGGTCAGTCTCGGCGAGTAGATTTTCTGGTGGGATTGTGAGTTTTACACGACATGTGCGAGACATTTGCTCCGAAACATCGCTTCAATAGATTTTAATGTAGTCGGGAGCTTTGCCTAAACCGAAGCCATTGAATGAAACGCGTTTTTTAACGTCTTGCACGAAAGCCAAAAGGAGGCCGGGGGCTTACGTTTCTGCGTCCCGGTGGAAGTGGTCGGCCGAGGCGAGAGCTAGCATTAGCCGCTTGTTGGCTATTGGCTCCATTTTTAACCTCCCACGTTGGTTAGCTTAAAAGTCAGAATTGATTAGTTTAGTCAACTAAGAGACCAGGATTGAATATAGAAATGTTGCGATGTTGCCCGAGTTGATTATTGTTTAATTTGACGACCATTTACCGCTATCTGAATAGGCAGTGGGGGAACAAAGGATAGGATTCTGGGGCCTTGTGTGTTGAGATGCTAGAAGCCCGATCTACTTTGCTATTTACTGCTGATCGTAGTTCTATATCGTCACTAACTGCTACCATTTACTGGGTTATATGCTTAACGTTTGTTACGCTTTCTTTTTCTTTCCAATAGGTGAAGCGAATTATGTCTTCTGACGAGGGGAAACTATTTGTTGGTGGGCTCAGTTTTGACACCACTGAACAGTCGCTGGAAGATGTTTTTTCAAAATATGGCCAAATATCTGAAGGCAAGTTCAATGTAACCACCTTACAAATTAAAAAATAACCCTTAGTCGTAGGTTACAGTTGAGATGAATGTACACATGCTCACTTTAACTTTTTTTTTTTTTAGTCGTTGTCATCAAAGACCGGGAGACCCAGAGGTCCAGAGGTTTTGGTTTTGTAACTTTTGAAAATCCAGATGATGCCAAGGATGCCATGACTGCTATGAATGGCAAGGTAAAATATGGGTTTGAGTTCTTGGCCTTTACTTAATATTATACCTTGCCTTTGCTTGATATTACATTACCATATATTTTCAATAAAACATTTGTCCCCCCTAGCTAAGTCCCGAGTATCCTGAAGAACTATGCTACATTACATGTTAATATGTCCTTGAAAACAAAAGAATTAATCCCTTATTCTTAAAACAGTGATTTTTAATGTCTCCCCTGCATTTTTCTTGGTGTTATTTATTTAAACCCCCCCCCCCCCTCAGACTTTGGATGGCAGGCAGATCCGTGTGGACCAGGCAGGCAAGTCAGGTGGCCGTGGTGGCGGTGGTTACCGAGGTGGATTTGGTGGAATGGGGGGTGGAGGAGGATACTTTGGAGGCAGGGGCCGAGGTGGTGGTGGAAGGGGTGGACGTGGCTTCTCGCAAGGTGAGTTTTTTATTCCTTTGCTAAAAAATTTTTAAAAAAAAGCTTTATAAAATAAAAGCACATAAGTCTTGAAATTGTGCTGTATCTAGAATTGCATTCTCACCAGGAATGTTTTGATATCAGGTGGTGGTGACAGGAGCTATGGTAGTGGAGGAAGGTATGACAACAGAAGTGGAGGTGGCTACCAGGACAGAGGCTACTACAGCAGAGACAGGTGAATAAATAATCTCAAACTCCAAGCCAGATTGGAGTAACTTTAGACCAAGCTATCATAGATGTCTTCAGTGTATTTTAAAAAGCTGTGTAGCTGCCTGAAGTTGTTAAATTGTTTTTCCAAAGAATTAGTTGCCTTAGGGTATGAATGAATTTTACATGCACTTGATTCTAATTGCTTCATAACATCTTTCCATCCTGTTTGTTTTTACAGGGGCCAAGGAGGAGGTTATGGAGACCGTTCAGGAGGTTTGTACAGAAACAGCCATGATAGTCATGGTGAGGTTTCATAGCTTGGTGTTAACACCGTTAGCCTTGTCAGCCACAAGCCGTATCCTGTTGGTTGCTGATTGAGTTCAGCCCACAGACAGGCCCTTGAATTATGTCAACTGGAGTGGCCTCATCTCCAGGCCTGCTTGCCCCAGTTCATTGTCTTGAGCCCTGGTGTATTACCTGGCTTTGGAAAAAAAAAATCTCCCAACTATTGTCAACATAAAGACACAGAGATTCCAACAGCAGTATCGGCGTTAAAGGAGCTTCCACGTTAAGCCAGGCTTTGCTGGACTTGTTTCCATACTGGATCCTGTCGGACCTCCCTCCTTCACCCTCCACCTGGGTGTAGAGCCTGATACCTCCTTATTAATCAAAGGGCTTTCTCCTCTTTGAACAGGGGGTGGCGCTGTTCTCATTGGTGTCCATTGAGGCCTCCTCTAGTTGATAAGTTGGAAGGAACAATATGTTGATGGTCCAGTTTAGAATTCAACTGCAGAGTGGGTTCTAAGGTAGGCTGAATTCAGTCTGAAAAAACTTCATGCTGAGCTTTCTCCAAGGTTGCTCCCAGGTCATGGAATACCTGGAAAATATCACAGAATTAGAACATTGTTTTCTAAGCCTGGAATGAAGGCTGCTGGTAGATTTGGATGTTTCTGTAGTAATGTCAACATAAATAATAATGGTTGTATGTCAAACAACCTGGGATATTCATACCAGGTCTTCAATAAAACTAAAATATTGATCATAAATCATTCAAATCACAAAATTAACTTTTGTGCTACAACATGGACGTAGGCTTTTTTCAGGACTTCAAAGTTGTCACTTGGCACCATGTCCTGTGTTATCCCCAAATTCTTTTCATCTGACTGTCATCACTAATTATTGCAGGATAATGTGGGCACACAAAGAAAACACCATGTAATTAACTGTAATCTTAAGATATTGTTGCTAGTTTACCCATGATGGCAAAACAAATTCAGTTTATTTCATTACAAAAACACTTATGTAATTGTAAGATGGTCAGGTTAAGCCTTGCAGTCATTTTTACTTTCAAATGTCGGCGCTTTAAGAAGCTACTTTTTGCATCTCTGACTAGGTCTCAAAAGATTTTTCCAGAAGAAAGTTTTTGCATCTTGGACTCGTTCAGTTTGCTATGGAGCTATCCGGGTCACACAATCAGAAAAAAACTAGGAACGGTGTAATAGTAGGGCCTCCTCGAGAAGTGTACTTTTTCTGCGAAATCCTATTAACTTTTTTCCCCCTGCTTCCTTTTAGGTGACGACAGTGGGTGGTAGGCTGGCATTTGGGAGCTCTGTCATCCAGGCAACAACTTTGTCATCTGCAGCCCCATTCGGATGACAGCGGAGCTAGCTAGACTTGAATTCTAGCACAGAACCAGCTGCACAGATTAAGAGAAACTGAAACTAATTCTGTAGATAAGAGCAGTCCTGGTTAAGTTCAGGAGAGGGCTGGCTTGCATTCTAAGCCGTTCCGTCCCAACTGGTCCTTTTCCAAGTTTTGTTTTTTATTTAACTTGTTTTCCATCCAGCTTTGTGATTTTTGTAATTGGTATGAAGGGAACAAATTAAGATTGACATTTAGTGCCGCCATTTCTCACATTTAGCTTTATATACCCATTAATAAAGATGAATGTGAGTGGCAGAATGTACCTCAACTGGACAGTGGTCGTGGTTTGATGCTGCTGTGCTCTATAATGGTAGGACTAAAGAACAGAAATCATTATTGTCCTTGTTATCATTCTTTTTAAGAGAACTAAGAGCGATTAAACCGTTTGTAGACTTGTTTCATATTGTAAGTATTCTGCTTTCATTTTCAAGTATCACAGAAATATTGATTGAGACTATTTTAAGTCTAAAATCTTTGCATGAAGCTGTTGGATACTGGAGTTTTTGTTGTTGGCTCAATTGGAAATTGAACTGGCACTTATTTGATTTGAAGTCAGGTGCTACTCGAGCTTCAGCTTCAAGCACTGAAAGGTGAAGCAGGCCAGGTCTGTCACGTTTTTCCTCAGTATTCAGAAAACAGGTTTGTTTTACAGTATGTTGTTAATCATGGCATCGTGCTGATTTTTTTTTTTTTGCGTTGAATTTTTTTAAAGCATGCTTTAATTTGACATTTGTATTTTTTGAAATAAAAGCTTAAATAAAATTTATCGAAAAATGTGATTTTGATGATCATCTTGTTCACCAGTAAACTTGCCGATGCCCAAATTTTAGAGACGTTTCAACCAGAATACAACCCAGCTCTTGAGTATTTAGTTGACAAGTGGCTGGCTGTAGAGTCCAGTACACCCCCCCCCCCTTTCATGTGTACAAGGGCATGTTTATTCAAAAAGTTAAAAATTATACTTGGTCTACTGTAATGGGACCGCGACAGGTTATATCAAAAACAATTTTTTTAAGATTTTGGCTTCGGTTTTAAGGAAAATAAACGTTATAAGGAATCGTATGAGCACCTTGTTCTGTGCAAGTCAGTTGATGCAGCAGTGCAGAGTAGCAGGTGTGAGGTGACATACCCCTGTCATAAGGTCCCACCACGTAAGTGAAATTCTACAGGTTGAATTCCCATACCCGCTGTTGTCCTGTGAGGTTTTGCTTTTAAAACGAGGGGGTGGGAATCTTATCCAGAAAGGGCCAGTGTGGGTGAAGGTTGGCCCTTCCTGGATAATGCCCAACCCCCCCTGTAATTTTAAAACCGATGAGCTGCAATGGCACCAGTTTTGAGCTGAAGATGGTTTACCCGTGGGGTTTTAGGCATTGAAAGTTATTTGTTAATGAGCTGCAGGATCTGTCAGCCAGTGACCAGACATGGCAATGCTCAAGAACCCCAAAGCTCTCAAAATCACGGTGGAAAAAACTTTTTTTTAATTCAAGGTTTTGTTTTGTATGCATGTTCGTCACAAGATGGCAGTGTTGCTCTAATAATTGCTTTAATCCATGCAAAAGCACTATGAGTTTATTAGCATCGGGAGAGGTTACGTTTCAAAGCATGTGAATAGGGTTGCCAACCGTGACTCATTCCTTATTATACATGAAATATTGTGTGTGTGTGTATAGTGTAAGGCACATATTTGTTATGCCCGCGTCGCCCCGTCCATCCAACCCCCGTCCCTGTCTCCTGTTCCTTATTTCCTTTTCAAGGAGTTGGCAACCCTAGTGAGGAACAACATGGAGTACATATGATCAGATCTAAGTGTACATCCACAGAGCAGGACAGCCTAAGTCAAAATAGCATAGAAAGCAGTATCAAATGTGTATAGGCTACATTTCATTTTCTCTGGTCATCTCAACACGCAACAGGGTTTGAACTGTTTTATTTGCAACTACATGGTAACGTGGTGATCAAAAAGTTATGATTCTCATAAGGGACCTGGCCACTTACTGATATATAAACATGAAAACTCGTTATCCTTTACAATTGAAGCTGTTAAAAAGTATACCCATATGTAAGCCATGGTTATGCATTTACAAAAAAAAAATTAAGTGTGAAATGTATAAAATATTCGATTCTTATTTGCTGACGGTCCCATTTGAAGATGTCATTACGTTTCAGATTAGGCCACAGGTCCCAAGTCCATTGCAATATCACCGCCTACTCCTGTGCTGCATGAAAACACAAGTATACGATGAAGCGATTTGGGAGTTATTTTCCCGCATAATTGAGTGTCTCGTCGATCCATCTTTTGTGGTCGGGGATCTTGGTGAAAGCGTAGAGCGGTTCGTTATTTAGTTGCATCGTACTGTAGGACACCACCCCATATGCCAGGCCGTTCTCGCAGACCAGCGGGCCGCCGGAGTCTCCCTGCAAGGACACACACACACACACTGTGTTTCTGCTCCGCTCCCTCACAAACGAGTGGCACCACGCGCATCCCCGGTTTTACTCATTATTTGGCGCGTATACTTACTCTGGCAGGTCCGTTCTGTCCTTCGCAGCAGTACAAATGCTCCTTGGTGCATAATGGTGAATCGGATAGGGTCACGTTGACCTCCATGAGCTTCGGGGACATGTAGGTGCTGTTTCTGTTCGGGTTTCCCCAGCCGGAGACGAAGCAACGACCCGGCAGGGCGCGTTCATCTTCGCCCGCGAGGTCGATGGGTCTCACGTGCTTGCTCAGTTTGACTTTTGAGCTCAGCTTGGAAACAAGAGGGAGAGATGTTTAAAAAAGAAAAGAAAGGAAAACAACAGCTTTTAAAGAAGAAATGGAACATTGAGTCGCATCCTTCCAGTACTCACTCTGTGCATAACTGTGGTCCACTGACTTCCACAATTATGAGGATGAGGACGCTCATCCTCATCAAGTTACGTCCACAATTATGAGGAAAAGGATACTCATCTTCATAATTGTGGACGTAACTTGATATGTACAACTTGAACCCCCCCCCCCCCCCGTTTGCTGTGCAGGTGAAAGTCTGTGCATGTCGTTGACATTTATCCATGGTAAATCTTGCAGGCATGGCGAAAAGTATGCCACGGCCAATAAACAGGAAACTGGTATGACCGCTGCAGTAGAAACCGGAAGTCAGTGGACTACAGTTATGCACAGAGGCGATTATTTCAGATATTCATTCATGAATCACTGGCCATGCGGTTATGTAACAGTCTCAATGATTCTACAGCGTTAATAATTCAGATGGATTAAACAGGACCATATATATATATATATATGTGTGTGTGTGTGTGTGTGTGCCATAGCTTGTTTGTTTGTTTTACCTTGAGCAGCATTATGTCATGTGACAGTGTGTACGGACTCATGCTGTAGTTATAATGCGGGAAGGATTGAGTCACAGTGATGTTCTGCTCGGCTCTATTGTAGTAATTGTGGACCCCGAATAAGACATTATATGAGCTGAAAAGACAAAACTTTCACTGTAAAACGGGTGAAAAATCGGCGTCACGGCAACACAGCAGATAATGATCGAGACAATTTACACTTAAATGAGATTGCATTGACGAACTTTGCCCACGCGACGATGTTTATACTTAAATGTTCTGTTCAAGCCAATTGAAATGGCCGTGGCATTCTTTGAAGTCAGTACTTTGTGTCTACAACCATGTTTGTTCATGCTAATCTTATTCCAGTAGTTCTGCAGAAAAAACAAAATATAATGTTGCTTTTTACCAATTATGCATAACCGGGAACATTTGGCATTCACGATCAAGAGATTTTGTTGTCATTTGTTTCGAACCTGTTGTTGTGCAAGTTGGCAAGGAGGGCCCCAGATAGAGGGGGGGGTGAAATTGTACTAAGTGAGGCCCTCTGAATGGGGGGGGCGGTCCGGTGCCACATCTTTTTTTTTTCTCCCCACTTGTATCCGGCCAATTACCCCACTCTTTCGAGCTCCACCCCCTCTGCCGATCCTGGGAGAGCTGCAGACTACCACAAGTCTCCTCCAATACACGTGGAGTCGCCAGCCGCTTCTTTTCACCTGACAGTGAGGAGTTTGACCAGGGGGACGTAGCGCGTGGGAGGATCACGCTACCCCCACCCCGACCGACCGACCATAGGAGGCGCTAGTGCATTGACCAGGACACATACCCACATCCGGCTTCCCACCCGCAGACACGGCCAATTGTGTCTGTAGAGACGCCCGACCAAGCCGGAGGTAACACAGGGATTTGAACCGGCGGTCCTGTTGGTTGGCAACGGAATATACCGCCACGCTACCCGGACGCCCTGTTGCCACATCTTCTCATGTGACCCTGAACTCTCGACATTGTGTTTGTCATCAAATGGGTAAACGTTGAACAGACCTGGCTTCGCAGTGGGCAGCAGTCAACACGAAGTCCTCATTCAGCAAAAATCCATCGCAGAACGCCTTGTTCGATTCCGGACACAACCGCTCCAAAATCACCATGTAGGGCCGACTATGAGCGACAGCCTCGTGGCCTCCATAGATCTTCCCTGAGTGGACTGGCGAAAAGATTATAGAGGGCCGTTATGGAGAGGCGCACATCTAACCTGCATCACCAAAGTGACCAACTTGTGTCTTCAAACCCTGATAAAAATCACCCGATATGTGGTGCTCATCTGACAAAATACTAAAAGTGGGCTGTGATTGCCCGTGTACTGTTGCCTGACAGTGCAATATACAAAAACAGACATTCACACTAATACATGCACAGCTTTTAACATTTTAGCTTACCTCCACCAAGAGCCAGAGAAAGCATCAGGAGTGCCACGCTTTTTAGGACGTCCATGGTGAGATTGGAGTTTAACTGAGCTATTAATGCTCTCTGACACCTATCGCTCTCATCCTCTGCTTTAAAGAGTGAGAACAGGAAACAGGAAGTTGTATGTGTTATGCAAAACACGGTTCTGAACATCATTCTTCCAATGAGGGACAGCTTGACTAGTTTGTCTCTGTTCGTACCTTCACCAAGAGTAAGAACAGTTTGTCTCTTTTCTTACCTTCATGTTACCTTCATCATATCCCTCTCGGACGATGTGGGGCATCTCTAACACTACCAAGTAAGCCTGACATTCGACAATGGACTGCATTTTATCTATGAACGGTGCTATACAAATAAACTGTATTATAATTATTATTAAGGAGCCTGGGTTTAAGTTTCAAACCAGACTGAGCACCGATGTTTCACATGCAGTGTCTGTAATGGCATGCAACCTTCCTTTTTTCTAAAGATTATTTCTGATTGGAATTGATACGGTGGCGCAGTGGTTAGCGCAGTCGCCTAACAGCAAGAAGGTCCCGAGTTCGAGCCCCGGGGTAGTCCAACTTGGGGGGGTCGTCCCGGGTCGTCCGCTGTGTGGAGTTTTCATGTTCTCCCACTGTCTGTGTGGGTTTCATCCGCGGCTCCGGTTTCCTCCCACAGTTCAAAGACATGTATGTGAGGTGAAACGGCCATACTAAATTGTCCCTAGGTGTGTGTGTGTCGTCCCTGCGTGATGTGGCCTGGCGGCCTATCCAGGGTGCCTACCCGCCTGCCGCCCAATTACTGCTGGGATGGGCACCAGCATCTCCGCGACATTGAGAGCAGGATAAGCGGTTGAGAGGATGGATGGATGGAATTGATCTTAAAAGGGTCCGTTTTTTGCTAAGTGTGCTTTTTTCTTTTTTTGCTTATGTAACGGGGGCAGTCCTATGCTGTTCTATGCTAGTCAGCCTGCTGCACGCCCGTCACTCTCATCATTAGCTCTGCGTTGTGTTCTATTTTGGGTGGGGTCCCAGGTGTTGTGGGGAGCCCTCAGTCTCTCATCATCATCATCATCATCATGATCAAGGAAGGAGCGGGGACACACAGGACTCTATTTGGCCCACCTTGCCATTTATTTTGGTTTCAAACCCTTCGACAACCGTCCAGTCCTCCAGCGGGAGCGGTGTTTCTTACGGACGTGGGGGTCGAAGTTCAACCACTGCCCGGACTCCACTCGTGTGCGTTAGAAGTAGAAACCGTCCACGGGACTCCGATGTAATAAAGGATAAACAAGTATTTTATCCCACAGCTTGCAGTATCTTCTTACAGGGATACTCAAGGTTACGTTCTCCTCAACCAGCAAAACTGTCCCACGGTAAAAAAAACACGTGTGGCTCGGCTCGATTGCTGCTTGAGACTCCTCCCACAAAACAAAAATGGCCTCTCCCGCGTTCCCTCTTCCGTGTACCCACAAGACCTCTCTCTTAAAGCGACAGTACACGTATATGACGGTTGTTGGAAAACATACATAAAAGTAAATAATGACATAAAATAAAATGTAGTAAACACAAATAACAGCACACAGACAGGATTTGGTGATATTTCATACTCAAACAAAATAAAATAAAAACATTAATTTTAACCTGGTTACATTCACCCCTCCTGAAATTCACCAACATCCTGACAGCAGGATAAAAAGAGAAAGAGGAAAGGAAAAGCCCATCACTGACTACTGGCACAAGTGAAAAGAAGGACCTAGTCCTCCAGTCAACTTAGGAGCTACCTCAGTTACGAGGTTCAGAAAATAATGAGGTTGATCAAGTCTCAGTATTCCCCTAGATCAATGTGACGCCTGATACGCCACACCATGCACTTGGCCCAAAACAACCCTGTCTGATAGACACCTAATAACTCACATTAAACTAGTTTGAATGACTCCAACCTCCATCAAAGTTCAAACCCTCACACTCCGTAGAAATGGCATCTGAGCCATAGATTCTATTAACCTGTTCACTGACCTCACCACCCTCCCTGTGCGTGTCCTAACCCGACCATCGCTCTCTACTTGTGTGCGTGAGACAGTGCGAGCTGCAACATCTGTATCGAGTGAGGGTGGTGCCCCTGTGTGCGAATCAGTGTGAGATATAACACCTACATCGAGTGAGTGTGATGCCTCTATGTGTGGTGCATGTGTGTTGTGTGGTGCGTGTGTGTTGGGTGGAGACTGAGCAGTGGCCCCCACAGGACTGACTACCAGACTAGACGGAATGAACTCTTCCGCTTCTGCCCACTCAGATCTAGGCGAGTCTCCAAGTGATGAGACTGCTAGCCCCACTGCATCCCCTGAGACCGTCAGGCCATCTGCACTGTCCTCCTCATCGGACTCTGCGCAGTCAAGCAACTGACTGGTTGTACTGGACTCCTCACCCTGATCTAACTCAGGAAGGGGCAAGAAGTTGACGTCC
Organism: Lampris incognitus; assembly: GCF_029633865.1. NCBI lineage: Eukaryota > Metazoa > Chordata > Actinopteri > Lampriformes > Lampridae > Lampris > Lampris incognitus. The sequence continues at coordinate 95,580,966 of NC_079213.1, read as the reverse complement.
AACAAACGGTTCCTGTGCACCACTCTGGTGTGCCCCTCTGCATCCTGAATCTTGTAGACGTGGATATTGGGATTGACACCGACAACCGTGTACACTCCGTTCTCCCATTTGTCAGCCAACTTTCTCTTCCCTCGCTCACTCTGGTTCGCAACCAAAACACGATCCCCGACAGACAGGACAGTGCCCTTGGCGTGTCTGTTGTACTGTCGCGCCTGATGCTGCTGCTCAGCCGTGGAGTGCTTCTGAGCGATCTCCATTGCACTCCTTAGACAGGAAAGCAGAGACTGAGCATAAGAGTCATAGTCAACAACGTGAGGATCATGCAAAACCTGCCTGAACATAACATCCACCGGCAGTCTTGGGACACGCCCATACATCAGGAAGAAAGGTGCATAACCCGTGGTCTCGTGAACAGTGGCATTGTACGCGAGCGTGAGAGAATGGATCTGCTGAGGCCACTGTTGCTTCTGCTGAAGCGGAAGGGAACGGAGCATATTCCCCATCGTGCGATTAAAACGCTCTGTCCCGCCATTACCCATAGGATGGTAGGCCGTCGTGTGGGACTTCGCTACACCCGCCAACTTGAGAAGCTCTGCAATCAGGTTACTCTCAAAGTTTGTGCCCTGGTCAGAATGTATTCTCTCTGGAAACCCGTAAACACAGAATACATGATCCCAGAGTTTCTTGGCGACCTGCTTCGCTGTCTGATTGGTGCAGGGGAACGCGTGAGCAAGCTTAGTGAAGTGGTCAGTAACCACTAAGACATCGACTGACCGCTGCTTACTGTCCTCAGCGGACCAGAAATCCATACACACAAGCTGCATCGGTGCGGAAGTTTTAATGCTCTCCAGGGGCGCGCAAGCAGCTGGCTCTGGGGTCTTCCCAAACACACATCTCTGACAGCATCTGACATATGCTCTGATATCCCTCTCCATGTCAGGCCAATAAAAACGCTGCCTTGCAAGAGAGAGAGTACGGTCCTGGCCCTGATGACCAGCGTGATCGTGGATGCCAGACAGTGCCTTGTCTTTCAGACTCAGAGGTAAAACATACTGAGACCTCCTCTGCTTGGACACTGGGTCCTTTGTCACCCTGTACAAGACACCATCATTGACTTCCAACTTCTCCCACTGTTTCAACAGCCTGAGGACCTTCTGGTTAGCACCATGCCTCTCACGCCTCGATGGCCGCTTCCGAACAGCGACAAAGGGCAACACCTTGGAGATGCAGGGGTCCTGCCCCTGACTCAACCTGAGCTCCTCGGTGGATAACATTGGCAGTGTATCCTGACCACCCGACAGATGCTGAACGTGCTGGACCAAACTGAGTGCTGTGAATACTGATGCATCAGGCCAGTCACATTTGGCTTGACAAAAAGCCCTGACCTCAGCTGCATCACAAGCAAACCCAGATCGCGCACTACTCACTGTTTGGGACTGGCAACTGAGTCTGAAAACATCCTGCACAGAGTCCCCCTCAACCCCGTCGGCTTCCTGAACAAGGGCCGGGTAGGGCTCCCTAAGTAGCCTCTGACTGACGGGCTTGGAAAAAGGGTCGCGACTCAACGCATCCGCCACCACGTTTTTCTTCCCTGGCAGGTGTTTGAGATCGAAAGTGTAAGACGCCAACTTAGACACCCAGCGGATCTCACACGCGTCAAGCTTCGGCTTCGTTAGGAGATAAGTCAGCGGATTATTATCTGTCCAAACGGTGAAGCTTTGACCCTTCAGCCAGTGGCTGAACTTTTCACAAACACTCCACTTCAGCGCCATGAACTCCAGTCTATGAGCTGGATACTTCCGCTGTGAGGCACTGAGGGACTTGCTTGCAAAACCAACAGGTCTGGCCTTGGACTCTCCTCGGGGCACTTGAGACAGCACCGCGCCGAGTCCGTCCAAAGACGCATCGACCGACAAAATGAAAGGCACCTCAAAGTCTGGATGGGCAAGCACCACACACTCCAGTAACATCGTCTTCAACAGATCAAATGCTTCCCCACATTCCACCGTCCAGTCTGCGGAGGTAAGCTTACGGAAGCTGCCATGGGGCTTCTTATCCTTAGCTGACCTCCCCCTCCTCTTTTGTCCAGCTGTAAGGGCGAACAGGGGCTTAGCCACGGAGGAGCAGTTCGGGAGGAAATGCTGGTAGTAAAATACCATACCAAGGAAAGATTTGATCCTACGAACAGAAGGCGTGCACCCATCACCTTCTGCAGCAGATGACACTTCTTCGGAGCCAGTTTCAAGTTGTTCTCCCTCAACCTCTGAAACACAGTGCGGAGCCTCGACAGAGCCTCAACCTCTGACGGCGCGAAGACAAGAAGATCATCAAGATAGCACAAAAGCTTCGTGAAGTTCAGATCCCCAAAGATCCCAATCATCATTCTCATGAAGGCTGCAGGGCTATTACAAAGGCCCTGTGGCATGCGATTGTATTCATGCAACCCAAGGGGAGTCGTGAAAGCAGTGTACTTCTTGTCATCTTCATGCATTGGGATGTTGAAGAAGCCAGAGGTGAGGTCCATCGTACTAAAGAGGCAGTTACCACCCAGCGCGGCAAGACAGTCCGACTGGTGTGGCAAGGGATGAGCGTCTTTCAAGGTCCGAGCATTCAGCCATCTGAAATCAGTGCAGATCCGAAGCCCGCCATCCTTCTTCCATACCATAACCAGCGGTGAAGCGTATGCGCTCGAGGACTTCCGGATAATCCCTTTCTCCTCCATATCAGTGAGAACCTTTCTCAACTTCTGATAGTGGGCTGGGGGAACCCTCCTGTAGGGCAAGCAAAAGGGGCGCTCATCCACCAGATGGATGCGATGTGTGTATCCTGTGACCTCGCCACAGTCCAGAGAGTCCCTGGAGAAGATGTCATGGTACTCGGTGAGCAGCTGAGTGAGCTGGGACTTGCATGCCTCACTAACCTGACAGGAGCTGAGGTCAATGTCACTGAGTCCGAGCTCTGACAAACTCCTAGCCGGCTGGACAGGGGGACAGGCACTATCTGTGGCGTTGGACTCATGCCTCCCTGCAACTGATTGCAGTCCCTGGAAAACATTAAAGTCCTCAATCGCCAAGCATGGAAACACATCAGCCAACTTGCAGTTCCTTTTCAGTGTGATGGCTTTGTCAGATGGATTGACAACAGTCATGGGTACCCACCTATCACCCCAGAGCGGTGTGACAAGTCGACCTACGAGGACACTGCGTGGCATGGCCTTGGAGTCTGTCGGCTCCACAACAACAGTGCTTCCAGCTGACATAGGCACCTTAGCAGGAAGTCTGCCCCAGACTAAGTGCTCGTGCCTCGGTAAGAGTGTCACGGCCTGGGTGAGCTTAGCAGTACCTATCTTCTCAGGAACTGCACCACCCCTCCAGCGCTCTACATTCATGAACATGGACAAGAACTGTTCAACGTCAGGACTAGACGGATGTTCCTGTCTGGACGCGATGTCCCAGTACTCAGTACCACTCTTGAGTACATGGGCCACATGTTTAATGACGTTTGTGCCGACTATCAGATCATCATGCTGACCGGGCACGACCAGAGTGGGTATGACAAAGGAAACACCATAAAGCTGCCTTTTGAGGTCATAAAAACCATCAGGCCTAGTCTCCAGACCACCGCAGCCAATCAAGACAATGTTCCCTTCAGGCTGCTGCTTCTCAGGTAAAACACCCCCAGAGCGGAGCTTCTCTACTGCATTTTCACTGATACTGCATGACATAGAGCCAGTATCCAACATGCCATTAAGCTGCACACTCTGGTTGACAAGAACAGGAGCATAGAACAAGTCACTGAAAGCCTGAATCCTCTGTGTCGCCTGAATGACCATACGCGAACCCTGAGGTGCTTTGGCACACTTGTCTTCATACAAGTGAGCCAGGTCGGAGACATCAGTGAGGGATACATCTACATTACCCACACCATCCCTCTCTAGGTGTGGGTTTAGTAGTTTAACGGACGAGACTGACGACCAGCTCTTCCACCAGGCTGAGAACGGAGCTGGTGGGGCGGCTGAGGGTGAGGACAGTCCCTCTTCCAATGACCAGGGGACAAACAGTTTATACATCGGTTCTCCCGGCTGCAGTGGGAAAATGTGGAGTGATCCGGAGACTTACAAACCCTGCACAACCGCTGTGGTGCGTCTGGCACCCGCCCTGCGGCGTTAGCTGGCGGTTGAGTCAGCGTCGGTGTCCGGACTGCAGCGCTAACTGGAACCTGAGTCTGCATTGTGACCAAACGGTCTAGCAAGCTCACCAAACTCCTCATATAGTCATCACCGCCAGAGACAGGTGCGGGAGATGGTGTAGGAGACCTTGCACAAAATGGTATAGGAGATGACGCATGAGCCGGGACGGGAGATGGCACCACCGGCACGGTCGTGTTCAAGTCGGGAGCCATGTCGACTAGAGGGACATGAACCTGTGAATGGAACCTACGCTCTACCGCGCCTGCTTCACGTTGTCCACCTGCAGCAACACGGGACTTCCTCTCCAGCATGTGCTCATCAAGCCTCTCCTGGATCTCGCTAGCAGACCATTTCCCTGCGGACTTGAACTTAAAAACATTGGCAAGAGACTGATCTGGACAGTGTTTGATAAACATCATGCTTACCTCGTGGCTTGGCTCTTCAATACTACGGCCCTGCCACTTCAAGCATTCGTCAGCCACCTCCACTGTTTTATTAAGCCTAATCCAATACTCCATAGCGTCCTCACCTGGCTTGGGCAGCGTACTGTAAAAGTCCACCAGGGGCATGCTCGAGTATGTGAGGTCACTAAAGTGTTGCTTCAGTACATCAAAAATAATGTGGGGGTTCGCTATGTGGTCGACAGATGTGTTGCGCACTTACTTCGACAGTGACTAATGAGTGTCTGTCTATGACATAACTAACCATGAAGAGAATGGATTGGGATCAAATCTGTGTCTGTGCTGGATGAGTGGTCACTTCCTACATTGTGTTTTTACAAAATCTGTTTCTCTGGATTTATAGACTCATGTCTACAATGGCTGGCTGACTGGCAACTGGCTGACTAGTAAGATGGCGCGCCGCAGAGTATGACCCGACTCTGCCCAGTGACCCGCGACGTCATGAGTCGCTATCAGACACAACGCGGCGCACCGCAGGGTTCAGCGCGGAGGAAAAGAGCAAAATAGGCGAAGTTTCCAAACGTGCTAGCGAGTAAGTTCGCCGTTTTTGTTGCTGCCAGGAAAACTAAACCATTTCTCACTTAAGAGACTTCAATAGGTCTGTAGCGCTATTGACGGGGGACACTTTGTAAACCATATAACAAGCTAGTCGACTAAACTAGTCGACTAAAGGGTCCAACCCGTTAGAAGGGCTACCGAGCCTATTTATCCGTGAACGTTACACTACCCCCGTCCTTGTGGAAGCGCTTCCGATGGAGGGGACCGCCACGCGAAGCCGGATCTCACGCACCGCGGGCACGTTGTCGCCCGTGCGGAATACACGAGTTCGCGCCCCGCCTGTGACGGTCCGGCCGGGCTGCCCCCCCCCCCCGAATTCGCTACAGCATTATCTTTTCCCTCCATTTTGCCCTCCGTGGCTGGCTGTGCGGGTGGGTATTCGTGCGCCCACGCTTTTCAAGCCGTTGGAAATAATGGGTTCGAGAGCGCAGCGGTGCCGTGGACGCGTGGTGTCTGACTCTAAACGGCCCTATAGACTGCCTATGGTTTACCCACAGCACACTGCTTCGAAGATCCCGACCTCTATTTCTTGCTCAAAGCTGTGGCTGTCGTAGAGGAGCCTCTGAGTCTGTCATTTAGCCCCCGAGGTAACATTATTCTGATATTATCATGTCATAAAACGGTGAATAAATATAGGATTTGTTTGAAACCAAAGCTCCTTGATCGCGAAGTTAAATGTGAATAGCGAGCTTCCAAAGGAATGAGGGAGTCATTAAATTCAATTTGGAGGGAAATGACATCAATCAGCAGACTTTCCTTTTATAAGCCTGCATTAAGAGAATTCGGGAATATTTCTGCCATTCATTTTTCTTTGAGACAGGAGAAAAATGAATCAATTTTTGAAGCATCTTTATTGCATGAATCAAACACAGTTCATAATATCTGGGCATGGTTTGTGGGCTCTGTAGGTCTACCTCTTACCTTGGCAAAAGTGATGGAGAGACTGATTCTGACAGTGTTGTCTGTAGTGCTTAGATAATGAAGTGCTGCACCCAGAAGTGCTGCAGAAGTTTTGAGAGATAGTTCACTAAGTTTAAAAAGAGGGGCAAAAGAAAAAGGTAGACATATGCTAACAAATACAACCTGGTGCAATTATTGTGAAATAACTTAAAATCCTGAATAACAAGTTTTTTTATTGTACAAAGTATATCACCCCCCCACCCCCACCCACACGTATGCAGCGATGCACGTACACAGGTATGCAGCCAGGACCAAACACACACACACACACACACACACACACACACACACACACACATTGTGGAACAACATTAAAATGAGTGGCGTGGTTGCCACTTATTTCCCTTGGCTCATAGGGTAGCGTTACCCTATCTGTGTCCAAAGGAACTGACCACACAGCACAGGTATGTCTGTTACATCACTTCCTGAGTCTAGACAAAAATATGCCTCCTTTACCTGAACCGCACACTTTTTGATGCAGTTGTTTTCAATGGTGCACAAAAGGGGTTTTGTGTATCACCGAGAGGTGAGAGGGAAAAGAGGCGGTGAAGTGGAGGGGGACGACGATCGAGGACGTAGAGGAGGAGAGAAAGAGTGAACAGGTTTTTTGGGATGTGGGCTCCTGGAGCCTCGGGCAGAAATGGGAATCACAGGAGACGAGGTAGGGAGGAGCCGGCCTTGTAAGGAGAGCGGCCTCACCGCTGGCCCGTGGGTTTTATGGAGACCATGGGGGCTGAGGACGCTGGCTGGTTTAGCCATTGAACGCAGCAACAAGGAACGAGGAAACCTAATAACGGTCATAAAAAGACCATCAATCACAGCACAAAATTACATGTTTATTCAGAAGAAAGGAAAACGACAACAGTAAAAAGGCAATGGGCATTCCTCAGAAAGTCACGATAGATCGGACCATGGGCTCGACTGAAATCACATATGGAGACTGAGGTTGTGTCACTGTCTATGTTCAACAATTACCCGAGATATTAGATGACTAATGTCTGCGCTGCTGCTCATAAGTTATCTATTTTGCAAAAGAGATGGTTGGACTTAATTGTAGCTATATGTTCAACATTTCGCCCGCGTCACAGAAAAGTTCTTCCCACCGTAACCATTGGTCTCTTTCACGTGGCTCCATCAAGTCAGGGATGCACCACTGTTACATCCACCGAGGTTTACTTTAACCGGACTAAATTGTATTGGAAAATGGATATGAAGTTTGTGAATGAATCAAATGAAAAACTACTATTCAGCTATTAACACAGCTTAGAAAATGAAAGTAGTGTGTGTGTGTGTGTGTGTGTGTTGATTTATATAAGAGACCATGAGTGCATAACTACTGATGTGACACAGGGTTGTGCAGATGGCTGTTGCGAGACAGAAGCACTTCGGTTCACATAATAAAAAAAAAAACTGAATCGATTGTGTGGATGAACCTCACTTATTGAGAGATGTGTCCACTTTCAAGGGAAATAAGACTGTTCCCCGAAGAAAATGTTGCACGATTCTTCCAAATGGTCTCCACACGCACAAATGATGAATGTACAAGTGCGCGCGCGCGCGCGCACACACACACACACACACACACACACAGTGGTTAATAAAAGGATTAACATAATGGAACTGAGGTATCTTTGGGTGCAAAAGATGAATTCAGAAGTGGTCTACTTCCGTGACGTCACATCTATCTGTCTTTGTTGAGAGTGTTGTTCTCCTTTAAGGTCATGTATGGCGGGGCCTCTGGTTGGGGTCGACCTCATGAGATGTTGTTTTAGTTGGAGCAAAAGAGATGTAAAATATTTAAGCTTTTCATTCTTTAAATTTGCCAAGTGGGGCGTAGCGGTCTATTCTTTGGCCCACCAACACAGGGGATCGGCAGTTCAAATCCCCGTGTTACCTCCGGCTTGGTCGGGTGTCCTTACAGACACAATCAACCGTGTCTGCGGGTGGGAAGCCGGATGTGAATGTGTGTCCTGGTCGCTGCACTAGCGCCTCCTCTGGTCGGTCGGAGAGACTGTTTGGGGGGGGGATTGGGGGGAATAGCGTGATCTTCCCACACGCCACGTGCCCCTGGCAAAACTCCTCACTGTCAGGTGAAAAGAAGCGGCTGGGGACTCAATGTATCGGAGGAGGCATGTGGTAGTCTGCAGCCCTCCCCAGATCAGCAGAGGGGGTGGAGCAGCGACCGGGACGGCTTGGAAGAGTGGGGTGATTGGCTGGATACATCCATCCATCCATTATCTGAACCGCTTATCCTGCTCTCAGGGTCACGGGGATGCTGGAGCCTATCCCAGCAGTCACTGGGCGGCAGGCGGGGAGACACCCTGGACAGACTGCCAGACCATCACAGGGCCGACTCTCACACACACATTCACATCTAGGGACAATTTAGTACAGCCGATTCACTTGACCTACATGTCTTTTGACTGTGAGAGGAAACGGAGCCCCCGGAGGAAAGACACGGGGAGAACATGCAAACTCCACACAGAGGACAACCCGGGACGACCCCCAAGGTTGGGCTACCCCGGAACCCAGAACCTTCTTGCTGTGAGGCGACCATGCTAACCACTGTGCCACCATGCCACCTGGCCGGATACAATTGGAGAGAAAAAAGGGGGGGGATCCCCCCCCCAAAAAATGCTAAGTGATAACCAGCAAAGCATCTTTCATTAGCTCACATCTCCAAAGCCTTCAACAAGTGCTAATACAGACCCTAAGTTAAACCACTAACGTCCCATGTAGAATGTGTAGAATGACTCAGCTATCCACGGTCCTGCGACTTTAAGTTCGTCGACCCAAATGGAAACCGCAGAGCATACAAGACATTTTTTTTCAGTTATCTGATAAGATCTTTATGATTTCCTTTTGAAAAAAACCTCTTGCAACACAAACAGGTCAAACTATTGCACCTTGTGATTCTAGTTGTCATGGGGAGCAACAATTCAAACACTCTGATCAAAATTAGACATCAGCAAGGGCCAGGAGAGGCCTACTGAGGCATCTTGGTCATCACCGATGAAACCATTCAGTCATTCATGAAAACAAACGAGGTTTTCCATTTGAAAAATAAATCTAAACCTGCTTTTAACAACGTTGTTGTAGGAATGAAACAAAAGTCCATTATGGGTCGGTATCACGTAATTTACTACAGACGTAACACATAGGAATTCCACATCCATAAAGGCGTTTGTCTGTGAATATAATCATCTACTTTTTGAAACAATAACTGAGGAGCTTCAGGCGGTACAACTGTTCCACGGTAAATTTATGATGTTTTGTAATGGCTCTCAGTGAGATTTAGATGGTGCTACAGCTCTGGATGTAGACATGATACATGCGCGGTCCATATTCAGCATTGTGTGAACTAGCTTTTAACCATTGGACGGCCAGTTTAAATCCCCGGCCCAGCTGAGTATGGCAATGTGCCTTTCTCCCCCAACAAGTGCTCCCATTGTTTAGCTAGAACCGAAGAAAGAAGGTCACTTTACTTCGTCATTGTGCAGGTTAAAATGAAATGTGTTCTCTGCATGTAACCCATCCTATTGTATAGGAGCATCGAGCAGCTGCAGCGCCCGGGGACCAACTCCAGTTCTTTCCATTGCCTTGCTCAGGGGCACAGACAGGAGTATTAACCCTAACATGCATGTCTTTCTGATGGTGGGAGGAAACTGGAGCACCCGGAGGAAACCCACGCAGACACAGGGAGAACATGCAAACTCCACACAGAAAGGACCTGGGACAGCCTGTGGTTCGAACACAGGAACCATCTCGTTGTGAGGCAACGGTGCTAACCACCGGGCCACCGTGCCGCCGTTAAACTAGACGTTCAGTCCCCACGTTGAAATGACATGCTGTCGTGGCTGCTGCAGCAGAGGAAGCTCATTGGTTTGGTTGTGTTTAAGTATATGAATCTACAGCAGGGGGCAATGGCTTGCATTTCATCATGCCATCCACCTGATCACAGCATCAGTGTATCTGATCCTTGTTAAGCAAGAGTCAGAATCATTATAATGCCCATTGTGGTGATAATAATAATAATAATAATAATAATAGGGCGGCACAGTGGTTAGTGCAGTCGCCTCACAGCAAGAAGGTCCTGGGTTCGAGTCCCGGAAGTTGTCCAATCTTGGGGGTCATCCCAGGTTGTCCTCTGTGTGGAGTTTGCATGTTCTCCCTGTGTATGTGTGGGTTTCCTTTGGGTGCTCTGGTATCCTTCCACAGTCCAAAGACATGTAGGTCAGGTGAATCAGCCATACTAAATTGTCCCTAGGTGTGAATGTGTGTGTGTGTGTGTGTGTGTGTGTGTGTGTGTGTGTGTGTGTGTGTGTGTGTGTGTGTGTGTGTGCACGCGCGCGCATGTGTGTGCGCCCATGCTTGCAGGCACGTGTGTCGGCCATGTGATGGACTGGCAGTCTGTCCAGGGTGTCTCTCTGCCTTCCGCCCAATGACTGCTAGGATAGGCTCCAACATCCCATGACCCAAATTCGGTTAAGCGGCTTGGATAATGGAATGAATGGATAATAATAATAAAGCACTTTTCAGAGTACTCAGAGACGCTTCACATAAGTAAAAATAACATAAAACACACTGAAGAGGTGAGTTTCGATTAATGATGCGAATCTGGACAGATGGGTGCAGTCCCTGATGTGTTTGGGGAGGGGGTTGTGGGGGGGGGGCAGCTATGGAGAAGACTCTGTCACCCCAGGTTCAGTGCTTGGTCCGGTGTGATGGAGACAGGAGGTTGGCATCGGAAGAGTGAAGGCTGAGGGAAGGAGTATGGTAGTGGAGCCGATCAGTGAGGTAGGAGGGGGCCTGACTATGGAGGGCTTTGTGACTGAGGAGAAGAATTTTGTATTGGATCTGTTGTGGGACAGGGAGCTAGTGGAGGTTCTGGAGGACAGGGGTGATGTGATCATGGGAGTTCTGGATGTACTGGAGTTTGTTTAGGACTTTGGATGATGAGCCGTAGAGAAGAATGCTGTTGCAGTAGTCATCTCTGGATGTGGTGAAGGCACGGATCAAGGTTTTGATCAAAAATGATGACTCGGCCTGCTGTTGACACAGGCCTTATCTCATGGAGATAAAGATGTGTGTTTGACTGTTTCACTTTCTGTCTTGGGGAGACAGACTTAATGTCTAATGTTTAAATATGTATGTGATTATCAAGATTTTAGCTCCAGGTTATTTCAATGTTTATCATGGTAACCTAGTAACCTTCGCCTCATCATTGGGGTCCAGCAGCAGCAGCTTTATCCAACTGTCTTGGCTTTGCAAACCGCCCACTAGTGCAGAACCCAAGGTGTCTGCCTGTCACCGTGACAACAGCAACAGGTCTCAGACATGCTGAGGGGGTTTCAGATGACATCCTGTAGCGTCAACCACTTAAACCCAGTCTGAACGATGGAGGATTCATGCTGAAGTTTGCCGTGTATATTTGGAAAGCTGGAAATGTAGAGCCGGCCGGTTCAGCTGGAGCTGGCTCTTAGTGTCCTGAGAGACGCTGCAGGGACCCAACAGAGAGGCAAGCAGTTTGCATGTGAACTCTCAATGAAACAACCCTTTCCATTTCAGGCATATGATTTGTCTGCATCACATAAAATCTAGTATATGTGTAGTTTGAATCGGCTCCATTAGACAGTGTGTAGACAGAGAGCATCAGCTCAGTGAAAACAGAGTATAGAAGTTGTACAGTGACTGTTCATGGACCACATTTACTGTCCGTCAGTGCTGTTGCTGCCTCTAAAATCCACGTTCACCAATGCACTGCAACAGTGGCAGGTTTAAATTTAAGCAGATTTGAATTTAAGCCCAGTTACCCAAAGCCTAGCATCCACTGTCTCTCCCTATGGCTGTAGGCCGCTGTGAGTTGTTAGGTGTGAATGATATTATTCAAAATTGTAATAAATACATGTCTGAAAAAGATGCTATGTGAAATCTTTCCGGTCAAACGCAAATTGTTTTTTGGTGATGCACATAGCTATCTGGAAAATGCATGTTAGTAAATGTCATCAACCCAAAATGGATCATTTACTCTTCTTAAATGTCAGCAATTGTTTTGTGAGAAGGATTATCTCATACTGATGTGTAGGTCATTCGAGGGTCTATGCTTAATATATGCTCAGCATGACTTTCATACAAAAAAAGGGGGAGATACAGTAAGATATGCAATTGGATGGTTGAGGGGAATCAGTTCATCTGGACACATTTATTGACAGATACGTTTCACCACTCATCTAAGTGACCTCTTCAGTCTCAACTGACTGCAGTTATCCCCACTCTTATAAACAATACAGTGGCGTAACAACCAAAACCAACAACCGGTTTCCTGTGCAAATATGGGTGTGACCATTTGCTAGAGTTTCAGTGGCCATGTGTACTATTCACAGAGGACTTGGGAATAGTTGCAAACACAGCATTGTAAGATGGCAACAGATGTGATCTGCGATCTTAAACCCCCCCCCCCCCATCCCGGTTCAGGGATGGTCGTTCTCTCTTCAAATAGATGGCCTCTTTGACTCCCTGTTCAAACCAGCGTTCCTCCCTATCAAGGATGTGCACATCCTCATCCTTGAAAGAGTGGCCACTGGCCTGTAGATGGGTGTCGACTGCGGAGTCCTCCTCTCAACAGCTGCCTCAGCGTAAACCAGTGGTTATTCTGTATGTGGCGGGAGTGTCGGAAAAGCTGAGACGTGTATTTTCAAAACATCGCATCTCAGTTGCTTTCAAACCCCAAAACATGCTGCGCCAGAACTTGGTCCACACTGAGGATCAGCTCCCCCGGCACAAACAGAGCAATATAGTATATGCTGTTAAGTGCTATGAGGATTGCCGTAACTTGTACATTGGGGAAACTAAACAGATGCTGGCCAAGAGGATGGAACAACACAAGAGAGCTAACATGTCAGGCCAGGACTCCACAGTCGACACCCATCTACAGGCCAGTGGTCACTCTTTCAAAGATGAGGATGTGCACATCCTTGATAGGGAGGAATGCTGGTTTGAACGGGGAGTCAAAGAGGCCATCTATGTGAAGAGGGAACGACCATCCCTGAACCGGGGCTGAGAGTACATCTGTCACCATCTTATAAGGCTGTGATTGCAACTATTCCCCATATTTGCATTTGAAACTGATCATTGGTTTCAGTCGTTAGGCAGCTGTATCGTTTATAAGGGTGGGGGTACCTGCAGTCAGTTTAGACTGAAGAGGTCACTTAGTGATGAAACGTTTCTGTCAATAAACGTTGTGGCCAGATGAACTGATTCAACCTTCTTTGAACATCCGGTTAGGTTTCAAAGAATTAAAATGTGTGTGTGTGTGGAGTGGTGGAATACATATACCTCATATCATTATATATATGCTATACTATGTGTGTATATATATATATATATATATATATATATATGTTACGACCCTCGGTCTGGAGAGGGTGCAACTATTAGTGTACTGAGTAACAGTGAGGTGAGGGTGCAACACAGTGAGACATAAACGTATAGATAATAAAATAAATATATTTATTAACAATGACAGGACAAGGGAACCGAACGGTTGCCAAAACAAACTATTAACAAAAGTAACCCACCCTTGACAGTGCTGAAAAGCACCAAACCTAAAGACAAAAAGGTGGCAACCGCTGCTAACCTAGTGTGTCTAACAGAGGTAAGCTACGTGATGGGGTGTTTGCCCATGGGCATCTTACCTTGATCCCCTCGCCAAAAAGAGCTAAACAACTAAACATAACTGGCCGCTGAACTGAAGACCTGTGGGGGTTTAAATGGGAGACTGAACAGCTGATGAAGATTGGATTCGTTGACCGGTTGATTAGGTGATGAGGAGCACCTGAATGTAGAGTCAGAGTGATACAGGAGGCAACACAAAACTATACGGACACACCCGTGGCCGTAACAATATATATATATATATATATATATATATATATATATATATATATATATATATATATATATATATATATATATATATATATATATCATAACCTCATCAAATTATCATCCAACATTCAATGTGTGTGCCATTGTGTGTGCCTATTTCTTGAATGTGTGTGTAAAACTTACTCTGATTTACAAAATTTGCTTCATTTTCTGATTTCAACCCTTGCTCTTTATTTGTTTATTTGTTTTATCTAATATATCTGAAACTTGAGCTAGTAAATGGGCTTCTGGTGCAGATCTCTCGTCCTCATCTGACAGCCTTGACACATGAAGCAAACCAAACAGAGAGCCCTCATTTGGATTATCCTCACACTTCCTTCCCAATGTGACCCAACCCTTTGGCAGTAGAAGGCTGTATGGAGCAAAACGGAAAGTATGGGAAGCTAAGCCACTTTTTGAACTCTTGCACCACTGCTGGTTGTTGTGCTCCCAGGGTTTATGGGTAATTCTCCAACAGCTGAGCGCTAACACAACATGTAAATGGATTTTCCATCTCCATCCGCCGTGCAGGAGAGCAGTCCACGTTCTCATTATGAAGCCATGCTGTTTATTTCCATTTTCTGAAAAATGCTTCATCAACCCTAATCATACTGGCTTTCCGCAGCGCTAAACCACAAGCAAACTGCAACAGGGTCACCTCGTCAGTTTCCTCTTCCTGTCTTACAAGCATCACAGCTGGTCCGAGTTTTTGTGCAGCCAGCACACTTACCCAACAATCATATTAGTCCCAACAGCTGTGAGAGAATATTATTAGTCAGAAAACAAGCAATCATGTGAAAATAAGGACAAAACCTCAGCTGCCAGCTTCCTGCCAAATTTGGGCCCATATTGAAATAACTCGCCAGGCATGAAAAGGGAGAGAAAAGGACAAACCTTAAGTCTGAGCCTGGAAGGACATAAATTATGTCAGCCCTATGGATGTTTTTCTGTTCTGCTTGAATCCTTTCAATTCAAAAAACATATGGTGTCTATCCGCTTAGACATGGGATTCATATTTAGATGTATCAGATTTACTCTAATATAATAAGAGGATGGGAATATTCTTTGCTTTTCTTTTTTTTTGCATTTTTCAAAAGATGGACACTTTTCCAACAAGCTAGTTAGGCCTTATTTTTCTTGTGAGAAATAAATGGTCCTACCAGTAGTCCGTCTTATATTTTGCAATTTCTCATGTTTCATAGAAGGACCTCTTTAACGTCAGGAAATGGCAAACAAAAAACAAAACACATTTGACTTATCATTTTAACAGCAACTCACCACAGTATGTGGATGCAGGCATGCTCTTTAGGTAGCATCTTGCTCAAAGTGGTGATAAGCACACCAGAGATATGACAATATAGAGATAAAAATGATGAGATAAAGGATGCCCTGAGCTGTCTTGTGGTGTAGTGTTTATGAGCTGCTGCAAGGTTCTACAAACCAAAATTAAACAGGCCCATCATGTTCATCCATGACAACCGTAGTGGTTATATGTGGACAACTGCCCTGGCTCTTACTCCACAGCCCCACACAGACATGCACTCTCACCCCCAGATCAGGATAGGGCCATCCATCCATCCATCCATCCATTATCCAAACCGCTTAACCTGCTCTCAGGGTCACGGGTATGTTGGAGCCTATCCCAGCAGTCACTGGGCGGCAGGTGGGGAGACACCTGGACAGGCCGCCAGGCCATCACAGGGCCGACATACACACACACACACACACACACACACACACACACACACACACACACACACACATACATTCACACCAAGGGACAACTTAGTACGGCCAATTCACCTGACCTACATGTCTTTGGACTGTGGGAGGAAACCGGAGCACCCGGAGGAAACCCACGCACACACGGGGAGAACATGCTAACTCCACTCAGAGGATGACCCGGGACGACCCCCAAGATTGGATTACCCCGGGGCTCAAGCTCAGGACCTTCTTGCTGTGAGGCGACTGCGCTAACCACTGCACTACCGTGCTGCCCCAGCATGGGGCCCAAAAGAAAAATCAAAGCATTTAGTCCTTGGGTAAAAACTCCCTCAAACACACACACACACACACACACACACACACACACACACACACACACACACACACACACACACACACACACACACACGTGCCCACAATATACCTCCAGAAAGCTTTCCATCTGCTCATCAAGTCAGTCTGTGTGAGCAGACAGGAACGGCCCTCAGAGGGGTATTGTATAGGCTTTCACTGCCGTGCTAAGAGGGTCTGTAAGTAGTCAACATGAGATTGAAATATATCAGCCCTTTCACGCTGGGCAAAATAAGGGTCAGATGTAGTTAATAGGTAAAGTAAGCTGATACCTATATATTCAGACATTTCCGTTATGCCCAATATGGATGAGGAGGATGATTGAAGGTCCAGACGTGGCAATTGGTCCCATTTTGGACAAATGTCATATTGGGTCATGGAATTCACCATGGAGCTTGTTTCAGCACAGGATGCCTTCATTTAACAGACTGACTGAAACTGGTATAGCCCCCCCCCCCCCCTTGGCTACTGTGCAGTAAAATTGGCAATATGGCAATGTGTGCACACATGGAGAGATAAGCATGTAAAAAGTTCTGACTATTTGTCTCCCCAAGGAGAAATATCAATTGGGCTGCAGTTATGAGGTCCCCTTCTTCACTTTCCTGTCGAGGTTTTGACACCAATTTGTACGATAATTTTTTTAAAATTATTTGTTTGCAAAAACATTTGCCACTAGAGGATGCAGGTCTATTATATGCTGAACAAAACCAGAGCTCTAATGAAATGTGAATGTCTTTTCCTGAAACCACGCTAGCCAGCTTCCCCTGGGTTCACCTTAACACGTGAAACATTGAAATGCGTGATGATGCCAGAGGGAGGGGGACTCAATAAACACACGCCGGTATTCTGGGTATTTAGCAGTCCCCGAGAGAAGAGAGGCAGGTATCTGGAAACGGAGAGGGCGGCCGGGGAAAATGGATGCACAGAAAGCACTAGAAGGAGAAGAACTGAAAGAATATCTTTGGAGGGGCTTGCATGGGGTGGAAGACGAGTCAGACAGTCTGTCTTTGTCATTACAGGAGCGTCACGGATGGAGAAAACAGATGAGCGATTTTGAAGCGAATATTCCCTCAGAGAACAGTTATAAAATGAGGGAGGTGGGATCAGTCTGTGTATGTGAATATTTCTGGTGTGTGTGTGTGTGTGTGTTTGCATGCGTGCACGTTTGGTGGTGGTGGTGGTGGAGGGGTTTACATGCATAAAAGTGTGCACGACCATGTATGAGCGCGCACACAGGCACAGTCTCCTATGTCTGCGTTTATGTGTTGTTTTGATAGTGAAATAATAGGCCGGCCCTCACTAAGACCACCCCTGCTGCAACCAAGTGTGCTGCAAGCTTCCTGCTGGCCTGTGATTAAAGGTTGTAGTCAATACAACAACAGTTTAATGGGCTCCTCCGTCACGGTGCTGCCCTGGAACCCTAAAAACCCACCTCTGGTCCTCAGTCATAGTTGTTTGCTGGCTGAGTAAGAGTCAACAGGTTTTCTGGTGACTTTCCAGGGAACCTTTCTTGTTTATTTTTCTTCACCCCCCCCCCCTCTTTTATCCCCACAGCTAACCCGGCCACCCCCTCGCTAATGTTTTGGTGACTGAGCAGCATGACATAAATGGTTCAGTAGGCTTCTTAATGGCCTCTGTAGTTGACTATCAAACCTGCTGTTAGCTGATCCGGCTCTGGCTCCATTTTGACGGGTTACATTTGGTCCATATAGAACCGTTGTTTTTTTTTTTAAGAAGAGAGGGATGAAATAATTGGAGTTGAAGGGGAACTGTGAGGGAACAGCTGGGAGCACAAGGAGATGCCGGGGCAGAACCTGCGGTTGATGGAAAAGGGATTGATGGTAGAGAGACAGAAGAATGCGGAGATGGGATGCTGAGATGCTGGGAATGACTTTATAAGTCAGTCATGTATCTCATTTCTATTGTGTCCGCACAAGTAAGCTGTTTGTGTTTTCTAACACTCAGAACTTATAAAATGGTGGTGGATGGATTTCCCCCTCTTTTTTTTTTTAACCCACATCCGGCTTCCCACCTGCAGACATGGCCAATTGTGTCTGTAGGGACGCCCGACCAAGCCGGAGGTAACACGGGGATTCAAACTACCGATCCCCGTGTTGGTAGGCAACGGAATAGACCGCTGCACTACCCAGATGCCCAATAAAGTGACTTTCTGGCTTTCTTTCTAGACCTGGACTTGGGACTTATAAGTTAAACTAAATCCAGTGCCTCTCCGGATGAGCACAGAACACTTTTTTAAGTTGTCAATCAAGAGATGTGACATCATTGGATATGGCCTTCAGGGAGAGGGTGAAGACTGCTCGATGTTCCCAAGCAAAAAGTTCACCAGATATAGGTGGCATAAAAACAGTTACAGTTACCTAATATTTAGGTAATATTTAGGTTTTGTTTTTTTTTCTTCTACATACAGATTCATGTGAGTATTGTAGGGTCACCATGATGCCCGTTTAGGTGCAAAATAAGTGCCATATCTAAATTTTGTTTTTTTCCCGTTAAGATAACCAGCTGGCCTGCAGCATTGCCTCAAGGCTTGACCCTTTGGGTTGAAGTGATCTGAGCTTGTCAGTGCAGGGTCAAGAAGAACAGGAACCAAACTGGCTGTGTGGTAATCACCGCATGGCACGCTGACTGACCCTGTTCTCAATTTCAGTGCAATTGCAAGTTTGTGGGAAACGGCTCATTTAACTATCAGAACTGCAACCACCAAACAAATTCCATTTGAAAGGAGGAGGAGCGAAAGAATTTATTAATTCTTTATAGCTTGAAAAGTCAAGGGGTTTGAAGGGGGAGCCCGTCAAGTTCAGAGAGTCCTCTTATCCGTGGGAAAGAAGCACATTGTGTTCCCTTTTATTGGTTTATTTTCATACACTTGTTTTTGAGCGGGGCTTGTGTGTATGTGTGTGTGTGTGGGGGGGGGGTGTACCAAAGTAGCTCATGTACTAAATTTGGTCTTCAGCATTAAGAAAGCACAATTTGTCATATCACAGGTGGGTCACATCAATCTGTATTGAATTTAGAGTGATGGTAATTTTCCACGAGCACGGATTCCTCCCAGCTGCCAAATCACGTAAAGCATGCACTTAAGCGTGCAGAACAACCAGGAAAAAGTTTTTGGAGAGTTTTTTGATGCACAGCTGCAGTCCAATGGCTGTCACTCAAACAAAATAAGAAGTTTTTAGAGATTTAATGCTCAAAAAAAAAAGAAAAAAAAAGAAAAAAAACACCTTTGTATCACTACCAAAAACAACAGAGAGGCAATCTTTGGAAACAAACTGATGAACTGTAAACTGCCAGGATTGAGGAATGGTATTTGGAGAGAGAGAGAGAGAGAGAGAGAGAGAGAGAGAGAGAGAGAGAGAGAGAGAGAGAGAGAGAGAGAGAGAGTTTTTTTGCCGGATGGCAGGAGTGAAAGGAAAAGATTATGTTCTGTAATCTCACACTGCAGACACTGATGATGGTAACTCCTTGCCAGGATGATGGAAGGCCATTGTGATCTGCCCTGCGATCCTGCAGGTGGTCAGACCTGAGATATATATCTGCGGCGGAGGAGCTCAAGTCAACAGCTCCCCTGCAGCGCAACAGCGGCGGGGCCCTCATATCCAGCTGGTGTCTGCGGTGGGGCCCGTCAGAGCTCGGTATCCTTTCATTCCCTCTTCTGCTAGTTTCCACGATTATTCAGCTCGTCCCAGGATCATCAATGACTGGTTTGCTCCCCCAGTCGTGAGATTATTTACTTGCCGATAAATCCTTACCCTTGATCTGTAGCGCCATGTAGCCACTGTGTAAAGATCAAATCTGGATACAACCAGATGAACTGATTCAACCTTCTTTGATCTTCTCACCTGGATTATTGAGCATGCATCGAGACACTTGGTAAAGACTTTGAACCAGTTTTATTGGAACACATGGCAGTCGGGAATTAGGTAAACGACCCCCGAATCGTGCTTCACAATGCCCGCTGGAAGAGGCCATCTTTGATACTTTCTTTTGCCCTCTATCTATGTGAAAATGTTAACTTGGGTTTCTTTACTCCTTGTGTCTGTATCCACCTGATGAATACAGACCATGAAAGTGTTAAAGGGGTCTCTAAAAAGAGGTTATATACACATCTGAGGTGCAGTGCTTCCCGATTAAATCAATCAAGATAAGAATTTCCCTTTAGCCTCATCTCCGGTTGCTTGACTGCCTGAAAAGAACGCACGGTTATCACTAAGAGACATGGATGAAACTCCATATTGTCCCCATTCGTGAAAGTCGTTTCAATATTTTGCTCATTTGTTCTTCTTTTCCATCCCTCCACAATGCACCCCCCCCAAACACACACACACACACACACACACACACACACTCTCTCTCTCTCTCTCTCTCTCTCTCTCTCTCTCTCTCTCTCTCTCTCTCTCTCTCTCTCTCTCTCTCTCTCTCTCTCTCTCTCTCTCTCTCTCTCTCTCTCTCTCTCTCTCTCTCTCTCTCTCTCTCTCTCTCAAGAAGTCGATGGAGGAAGAAACAAAGCAATAGGCCATATTTAACTGCCAGCACAGCTGCAACAATTATCTATGGTCCAGTCCAAGCCTTGAACAACAAAAAAAGATGAATAGCTAAGTTCATAAAATTTGAGTTGTCCCTGGTCTGGACCTGCATGTTTCCTTTTTTTCTTTTCTGTAAGGTATGCAGAACAGAAATAGTCAAGCCATATTGTTAACCGCTATCTACGCCTGAGATGTGAACAGCAAAAATGCTTTGCCTCGGTCGTCTCTCTGTCCACGATGGATCATTTTCAATTCGATGATATCTGCTCAGGTGCTCAGCACACCTCCAAAAAGGGGACTGAATTATAGAATCTTATTCCCTGCAGCTTCCTATGGAAGTATGGATTTGGGCCCTGACTGGTCTCTGGACTCTGCAGGTCTGAGAATGGAAAGACACTCAGCACCTCATTAAGTGATCCGCTGTGACTGTGCTGCTCCCAGCTGTCTCGATATAAAGTCAGGTAGAAAATTCCCTGGCGGACCATGCAGATAATTCTGCACAGTTGGCTCCTGCACCGGCCTAGTGCCTATTTCAGCAAGTGCAACTTGCTATAGTGGACGAATCTGAAGTGATATGTCTGTGCATATGTAGTAAGGGTGCCATTGAGATTGATAGGTTGGTGGGCAATATTTGCATGCAAGGTCAAGGGCCGAGGTTGTGAAATATCATCTGGATGCATGCTCGATAATCCCATAAATTTGAATCAGTTCATCTGGACACACACACACACATACACACACAGACACACACACAGACACACCCTATCATTGGCTTCACGATAAGACTGTGGGTTTACCATTTCAATAACCCTAAAAGTATTTTATTGACATGGGGGGTAAAGTATCTACACGTAAATAGAAAAATAACTAACTTCTTTTGCTTTAGGCTCTTTGGATGGAATAATGATGTATGATTTGTGTCATGAGTGTTTTAATTAGCCAAGCCGTGCTCTCTGTGAGAAGGTGGGACTCCCAGGGAACTTGTGTGTGAACTGCTTAGAGTATTGCACACGGCTATTTTGCAACCACTTCCTTATCTCACCAGGATGTGGCCAATTTATAGATTAACAAACTGAAAATTACTGGATATGCAGAAAGTTCTGCCTGAAAATTAGGACACAAAGTTCATGACATGCACATGAAGACATGCATGTAAAAAAAACAAAAGGTTGCAATACCTGAACTGTTACTGGTACAGCCAGTGATGAAGAAACAACATAGTGCAACACAGAACAAGGCCAAAAGATCACAAGAGGTGGTTTGTGTTTCAGCGGGTTGATGTTGAGATAAATAATTGCCTGTTTTTAACACTCTGCAGAAGAAGAAGGAGAAGAAGGAGGAGGAGGAGGTACACAGGCTCTGAAGAAGGTACACAGACAGATGACATGCTGTGTTTCTCTCCGTGAGACCTTTGATTCTGAATGCTCACTTTCCCAGATGGAGGGGGGTCCCCCTAAAACCGACGACTGCCCTTACCTCTGACATGCTCTCCTCTCCATCAGAAGAGATGAGCTTGTTGGGCCGGCGCTTTGATGTGGTTAAACTCTGGGCCGGTGCAGATTTAATCCTCCCCTGCATGGTCATTCAAGCAGCCCATGGCAAAGCCCGGCTCGCTTACCCTGAATCCTGACTTTCAGAGTCACATGCCAAAGACAAAACTGATGTGACATCTCCGGGTTGGAGTCATTTCACCAATTATTCATTTCTCATGGCTGCATATTAATGGAGCTCTGCTTAAATCCTTTACTTGATACTCCGGTGCTCCACGTGTGACTTCTGTTGATGCCGTAATGTATTCAGACCAAATATGGGGATTTTTTTTTTTCGGCCGTTGGTCTCTTGAGCAAAATAACCGTGGTGTGGTATAACAGATGGCTAACAACCTTAAAATTGGCAGCATTTGGGATCTCCTCCTGTCAGCTTCCCTCACAAAATGTGTGTAATCTTTTAGCGCGTCTTGAGAATGAATTTGTTTTGTACCCTGTCTCAAACTAGATGAAAGACAGAAATGCGCGCGCACACACACACACACACACACACACACACACACACACACACGGACACATGCACACATGCAGCCCACTGTTAATTTTTGTTTAGTTTGTGCAAAAGCCATGGGCCTCCAGCGATCCAGACTCTGATTTGTTGAACTCCAGACTGTAATAGTCCTCAGTCTGCCTCAATGCACGGGAGCCAAGAGGCATTAATGTTTCCTGAACAGTGGTGATGTTGGACATGTGCAGGTCCTTAAGGCCTCGAGGGCCGTGGAGCTCTTAATGTAGTTCAGCAAGCTAGAGAAGGCTAGGAACTGGGAGCTGGGGGAGGAATCTGCAGCAGCACTCAGCTAATCCTTGGTAGCAGCAGACTGGAACAGGCTTAACACCCCCCCTCCATGGACCACTTAGCAGTCCAGAGTTCTGCTGGGTTTTTTTTCCTTTCTTTTTTTTTCTTTTTTTTTTTTTGTCCTTGATGGCAGGCACCTTACTGCCAAGGGACAATCTCTTATGCCTGCTCCTTTACTTTAGTAACCCCCTCCCCTTTCCTCTCGTTCTCCCTTCTCTCTCTAGCATTCTCTCGCTCTCTTTTCCCCCCTCTCTTTCAGCTAACGCACTTTGCAGAAATCCACAGCTCCTCGAGGAAAACTGACATTAAGCATGAGAAAGTGACATGTTTCATGTTCTTGTGAATTAAGGAGTGGCGGAGAGAGAAATCTCTTACACATGCCTGCCAAATGTTGATGAGAGCGTCCATTTTCCCCGAGCAGTGTGTGTCTGGAGCAGCTGACAGAATGGATCTTATGAAATATCATATGGTGGTGCCGCATTTATTTCACCTCTATACATTTTCCTCCTCATACTTTTTACATTATGCCTACATAACCCGCTAACAATCATGAATTAGCACTTGTATACAATGCCCGTCTCGCCCGGGGCTGACAGAGTGCTAGTAAATCGCAGCTGTCCGTTTACCAGCTCATCGCATTATGTGAACGACGCTTTGCTTTACAGCACATGCCAGATAATTTTTCTTCCAATCAACACAATATATAAACAGCACCCAACGAAAACCATCTGGCGCACAATAAAACCATCACCGTAGTCAACGCAGGCCCTGCCCCTCCTCCGCCGGTCTTGGTCTGCATTTCCAAAAACGCTGAATTTCTGCCCTCTCTCTTCTAAGCCCTCCCCTACCCCCCATTCCCTGACCGCCTGTCTGCTCGGGTGAGAACAGCAGACCTAACCTTGGAAAACAAGGCCTATTGTGTCTGGATATAATCAGTAGTGAGGAGATGAAGGGAGGAATGCAGCGTAGTCTGATCTCTCCTGCAGACCTGCACGAGGCGTGTAGGTGGACAAGGGGGGGTGGGGGTGGGGGGGGCAGATCATGGCAGGCTTTAAGGAAAGTGACTCACTTGTCTGATGTTATGCCTAAGCTGTCTCATAGGTGTAATTAAATAATATATTTTGCTTCTACAAAACGGTCAGACAAGACCATCACAAGGATTAGGATGCGACAGGCATGTAGGTCAGCTCAGATGCACCTTTTATTGTTTCGGTTTGAGAAATGTGTCTTGGATGCTGGCGCCGAATGTTGCTGTTTTTCTGTTGCGTACAATCCTCCATGTCTTAGCTGTGCACCTCTGGTAGTTGAGCTGTAAAACATCATTTCAGAGCTGAGTATTTCATCCTGTCAGTGCACGGGCTGGAGAATACGGCGTACTTTATATTCGCATTTCAACACGAACATTTCCGCATGAGAAGTAACTCTGTTAAGATCAAGAATGCCAGTGTGATTTTGCCGTGAGAGGTACGTCGACGGGGCTGTGTGGTTGCATAGAGAGGGTGTAGATAGATAGGAGAAACAGAGGGTGTACAAGCTCACTTGAGTTTCAACACCCTTGTTGCAATTGTTATGACTGAACTTGGGAAAAACTCCATTCTCGAGCATAACTGAGGAGAAAAGGCCAGCATTAGGTCAGCTGTCAACATTCAGTTTTTCATCAGTGACACACACACACACACACACACACACACACACACACACACACACACACACACACACACACACACACACACACACACAATTCATTTCTTTTTGAAAATGGGTTGTCTCCTATTCACCTGAGATGTGGATAAAGAAAACAAAGGCCGGTTGACACCAAGTACAAAAGCTGTGGTTGCTGTTATGTGACTCACTGATGTAAGCCCACACAACTGTGGTATGCACTGCCGTTGAACTCTGATCTTTTCTCTGAGGACATGCTGTCATTTCCAGAGGACCAGGGGATTCACTACGGACTAAGTTCAGTGCAGGGTTTGGTTTCCTGCTCAAGCCTCCAAACAAGCGTTAACTGTGGCCTAGCAGGAGCAATGACATAACATAAGGATAGATACCTTTCCTTCCGGCAGTCATAGAGAATAATGTTATCATACAGATGCCATCGGTTGCTTTACATCATGCCATTCTCACATTACCACCTGGGTGACGAGAGACACAGTGGGACTTGCGGATGGAGCAGGTAGTGGCATTCTCGGCTTGGCAGATGCATTTGTATGAGCTAATGAAAACCATACAGGCCGGGGAGCTGGTCTCCCATCCAGCCTTGGAACGATGAATTAGTAGACTTTTGAGGGTGGTAGCTGGGTTGAGGACAATGTTTTGGGGGATAAGACGAGGCTGATGATGGATGAGTTGGACTTCGCTTGCAGCAAAAATATCTCATCATAGCCAGGCTTACTCCTCGCCAAATTTTACCCTGCACAAGCAGTTCCACGCTCCAGCGGTAGGAGCATTGCATCAAAACACTAAAGGGAGTTTTGGACCACGCTACACTCCTGTGGCTAGCTTGAACTTTTTACTTATTCTCTGCAACTTTATTTGTTTTTTATTGTTCCCATCCAGCCTGCTGATTCAAAATTTCCACAATGCATCTATTTCAACTGTCTTTTTTTTTTGCTTCCTCCAGATACTTGAATCCTTTCGAGTATGGTTAACAGTTAAGTCAGGCACAATCCGTGCCTTTAAATTTTCTTGCTTTTCAGATTCAGTGGACGCCTTGCCAAAACAGAGCTTTGGCCTGCTGCCTGTCAGGGTGTCAGTGCCACCTCACGCCTGCAGTCTGCCCTCTCCACTCGACAGCTTAATTGCTCAAGCATGGAAAGCAAGCACGTTTTTTTTGAGAATCTTCTCAAACACATTTCTGAACCTCACCTTCTTATAAGTACAGAAATAGAAAGGTGGACAGCACCGAGGGACTAGGTCTGAACACCTAAAGTGAGAAGCTGTGAAATTCCAACCTGGGCTGAAGCGAGGAGGCTCTGTGCTTTATTGTATAACGGTTTACATAAGCCTGAACAGGACAAAGTTAGATCACTCAATCCTGCTAATCAGTTGCAGATTCTTGATGGCCCTGATTCATTTGAATGCTTATTCATCTGGAAATGCTATGGTAAAGTGTATTATAAATAATTGATGACATTAACCTCCAAGCAGCCATGCATTAATTTTTATTCATTTATTTATGTCTGTTTATTTGTTTGTCTGTGTCTCCATATAAGAATAGTCCTATATGAATATTTTCCACTGCTCCAGAGCCACATAGTGATAAATCAGCATCAAACAGCTATAAAATGTTTAAAACAGACAAAAACGATCGCCAAAAAGTAAGCATTAACCTCTGTGAAAACACGATCTTCTTCTTCTTTCGGCTTGTCCCCTGTTTTTCAGGGGTCGCCACAGCGGATTTTATTATTTCCATCAATACCATGTGGTGAGAGCACAGCACCAACGGCGGCTGTTGTTAACCTGGGCCTCGACCGATCCAGTATGGTCTTGTCAATCCACATGCTGATTTGGCAAAATGTTACATCAGATACCCTTCCTGACACAACCACTAACCCTACGGACAGGGGTACAGATAAAGCGCTGGATGCCATCCCAGTATTCATGGACTTGTGCCCATGCCTGTTACCTGTGAAAACATGACACAAGGGGCATCCAGGTGGCTTGGCGGTCT
Organism: Lampris incognitus; assembly: GCF_029633865.1. Taxonomy (NCBI): domain Eukaryota; kingdom Metazoa; phylum Chordata; class Actinopteri; order Lampriformes; family Lampridae; genus Lampris; species Lampris incognitus. Next base: position 95,554,236 of record NC_079213.1, on the reverse strand, counting down.
ATTCCGTTGCCTACCAACACGAGGATCTCCGGTTCGAATCCCCGTGTTACCTCCGGCTTGGTCAAGTGTCCCTTCAGACACAGTTGGCCGTATCTGCGGGTGGGGAGCCGGATGTGGGTATGTGTTCTGGTCGCTGAACTAGCGCCTCCTCTGGTTGATTGGGGTGCCTGTGCGGAGGGGGAGGGGGAATAGCGTGATTCCCCCATGCGCTACGTCCCCCTGGCGAAACTCCTCACTTTCAGGTGAAAAGAAGCGGCTGGCGACTCCACATGTATCGGAGGAGGCATGTGGTAGTCTTCAGCCTTCCCCGGGTTGACAGAGGGGGTAACGCAGTGACGGGGATGGCTCGGGAAGAGTGGGGTAATTGGCCAAGTACAATTCAGAGAAAAAAAGGGGGGGGACACATGTCAAAATGGTAATAATGAATTTTCCCAAAGGCCAGTCACTGGGGAGAAGACAATAAAATAAAATAAAATAAAAAAACAACCAGAGTGCTATAGGGTATATATATGGTTAAAAGACTTGTCCTGAACTTTAGTATTCAAGGTTTGTCAGGCATGTAGAGGCCTGCTATTGACATACCCCTTTAAATTTCCATCAGATCGCATATATTTACTTAAGTCCTCCTTCACCAGTCATAGATATGGGAGCACATGTCAGTCATACAGATGGACGCTGTGTCAGTCTGCTTAGCCGATTAGCACAGAGCCTGATCATGGACACTGTCTCATGTTTCCCAAATCTCCACTTTCCCTTTTCCTTAATGGATTGCCAGGGTCTAGTGAAACAAAATATTGACAGGTGATCTAGCATTCTCTCCCCTTGGTCACAGCATGTATTCACAGCAGTATGGCTTTCCTATGTGCTCATGCAGCAAACATACACATGAGTCAGTTTTTCAACGTTGGGATCTGAACAAGAGGCCTCTGTTATGCAGCGCTGCAGTCTAGACAGTAAGTCACGTAACTTATAGACTATACTGCCAGCACCATGAGGACTATTGGCATGATACTGAGATGGAGTCAACGTGAATAAAACGTGAAGGAACACAGTATTAAAAGAAACACGTTAATTTGGCAAGGTGGGCAAATTGTGGTTTGCATTTAAATACCCAGCCTCATTGCCGCTGGAGAAATCCACCTTGTGTATTGGTGATTAATAGACTTTGTTTACCTCTGTTCATTGTAGAGAGGTGGCTTACTTATCCACAGATACTCTACAAACGCTCCAAGCTGGATCTCTAATCTTCTGATGAGGTTCTGTCTTTTTGAAGATCCAATTACTGCATAGGTGCCATATTATTCCTTCAGGAAGGTTTGAAAAAGCTTAGCTCTCTGCAGATTTCCTCTTTGAGCTAGTTTTTTTTTTTTGCAGTGAGTTACAACGTTATACTGTGATTTACGACTGGAGTGACGGCTTAAATCTTGTTTCAGGTAATAAGAAACGCAGGGTCCACTGGTGATTAGTAATAATGTTAAGGAAGTAAATGTGGAAAATTCAACCTCAACACATCTCACTGCCAAAGGCCTGTGCAGACCAGACCGCATTTCATCATGTCTGCCATCTACGGACAATAATGGACTTCATAATTGATAAGTGAGAAATGGGTTTGAAATTTTTGCTCATTATATTAAAACAATGGTCCACATCGTAACCACACATCTGGCAACAAAAGAAAGAAAGAAAAAAAATCCAATCTTCTGTTTTCTATTTGCTGTTGTTGTTGTTTTAAAGAGCGGTACTTCACCGTTATAAATTGAGAGGGCCACCAAAAAAGAATATAAAATGTTAGGCAGCAGTAACTTGCATTGTCTGAAACCAGACCTATTTGATCTGTTCCTGCTCATAGGGCTGAATCAATGGGCCCCATGCAGTCATAATGATACGTTTGAATTTATGATGGGCTACATTTAACAGCCTGGGTTTATTTTGGCTTGTGGTTGAGTTTAATGTGGAAATTTAGATTTATAGGGAAATTATTTTTCGTTTGAATGCCAATCCCAAGAATAAAAAATACACCTTGAGTTCTGAGTAATGCTCGTGTATGATGTATCGTATCTCTTGAATGCATTCACTGTTTACAAAAAAACAAACTATGAACTCACAATAGCCCTTGTGGCGTTCATATCAACTTCCAATTCACAAAAAGTACGGTATAAAGCAGGAAAACCAAGGCTGGAGAGGAGGGAGCGACGAGGCTATGGTGCGTTCGGGGGCATGCAGGCTACAGCGCTCCTCCACGTAGGCTCCGTTCACACCAACGGGCTACGCGGTGAGACCGCCCGGGCGGCGCGGCTCGGAGGAGATATTCGTACCCAACAACAAATGGCCGGGTCCGTTCACCCTTGGCGAAAAAAGAGCCCCGCAATAAGCAGCGCCGACGGACACTCGATTTATTTCGATCCTTTTCATGGCTTCTGACTCCTGGAGCGAAGAGGGAAATCCGGGGAGCGAGTCGTGGAGACTCCTGGGCCCGGCCTCGGAGCTAGCCCAGCGGCCGTGCCGGCTGCTGTACTCCTCCCTCGGCCGCCGTGCGGACGTTTGCCTCTTCCACGTTAAAGGCGAATTCTTTGCGATGGACGCCCGTTGTTCTCACGCCGGTAAAGCCTGATCGCTGTATTCTCGCTTTGATTAACCCTTCAGCTGTCTATGGAGGAGGAATAAAGCACCTCACACTGATATGTACAAATACAAAACAACAACAAAAATGTTTGATATCGTGATATCGTGTTTTGGATCTGTGATGCTACTGTAGGTGACACATAAATACTAAAATATCATCTATTTGTTGGTCGTGGTTAAATAAATGCAGCGTTAAACGAAAAATAGAGCCGCTTTATGCCCCCTGCTGTCATATTGCTACGCCTCTATATCTGTTGAAAGTAACGCCGGTCACAGGCTACATCCCAAAACAAGACACCTTCCGTTTTAGCTCATCAGATATTTAAAATGTTATTGAATGTGTATTTATTGTGTGTGTGTGTGTGTGTGTGTGTGTGTGTGTGTGTGTGTGTGTTAGGTGGCCCTTTGTGTGATGGAGACATCGAGGAGGCTGACGGCGTCCTGCAGGTCTTCTGTCCCTGGCACGACTATGACTTTAATCTGAGAACAGGGCTGTCAGGAACCGGTCTTCAGGTCAGGCCAAGTTACCTGTCCTGCCAAATGTTGTATCCCCAAAAGAATATGTTTCCATATCGAGTATATCTGAAATGCTGCTTTGTTTATAAACCATGTTGATAATCCTAAATTAGTATATAAAATGATGAAAATAATCTACACAATAATAACCCTGGTGATGCCACGGATACATGGGATATATTTTCTTTTGGGGATACGAAATTTGACACTACAAAATAAACACCCAAATGACACTATATATCCCCCATAATGCAACTACGTCTATACATTATTGGTTTAAGAATTAGCTAGTCACGTGTTGTCTTTGACAGCATAATCCATGTGTGCGGTTAGTATTTCTTTCTCTTTGCAGATGAGAGGACAAGTTAAAACAAGCAAGCTAACATGAATTTGGCATTAGCATCACAGAGATGTTGAATCCCACCTTTGCCACCTGAAATTTGTTCATGCCCTGCTCTGTTAAAATGTTTGTGGTGATGATATAGTCACTTGGCTCATGTGTTATGTCCCTGCCTATATCATATTATGGCCTGCTGCAGTTACCTAATCACATTGTTTTAGGATACAGCAGTAAATTGCATAGGCTAGCCTCGCAAAGTGTAAAGTGACATGCGTAATGTTAAGCAAACAAAACATGCTCATTTTGAGCCTCTGTAACCATGTGCGTCTGGTGAAGATTTAGGCCCTCCTGTCATTGATGCATATGGGAGCTGACCTGTATACATTATGAGTTGTGCACACAAATCCTTTTCCGTTTGACACAGGTCCAGTTTCAGCTGTTTGGCAAGGCATGAGAATTAAAATCTCATCAATCACTGTTCCTCTATAATCTTCGTCCTGTCTCTGTAATATCTATCTAGTATGATCAAGAGTGAAGAATCAGCTTCTTAACCTGTTCAGTTAAACTTATCAATGAACATACATGGTTCAACGTTTCATGTTGTAAACTTTGAAAGCAATCCAAACTGGAGATTCCCCAGGAGTTTCCCATAAACTTTCACATAAACATATTTTCCCTGCTTTGATTACTCAGTTTTATATAACATTTGCGCTCAAAAAAAGGTATAAGAGACTGAAATCAGAGATGCTTAAAATGTTTCCGTGCAGTGCTCAACATGGTTGTCATCACAGTTTAATATGAAAGTAATACTGTAATCATATCTTTACAGTAAAAAGCCGTGCCCTCAGAAAAGAGGGCTTTGACACCTTAATGTGCTGCATACATGCTAAGGTCTTCCTGATTACAGCTGGAATCAGGTGTTGTGTTTCTCTACTGTTGCCCCATGTGTCTCATGTCTTTTGTTTTATGTGTTTGTCTGTTTTAGCAACAAATCTATGAAGTCAAGCTGGAGGACGGTAGTGTGTATGTGAAGCACGCAGGTCCTCTCTCCTTACAGCCTTTTCCTGCAGACCAGAAGAGGTGAACATCTTGAATGGTTGTTTTGTCCTTTGACTTTCTCCCCCTCGTTGGGACCACTGACTCCCTGATTGTGGAGCCTCCTGCATATAGCAAACCTGTTATGGCCATTGTTAAGATTTATTTCACAAACCAAAGCCGTCCGAGACATTCCTAAGCTTTATCTATAGTTTTTCAGGAACTTTTCCACTTGGATCATCTGGAGCTGCTGTGTAATCTGTTCAATATCGAGGAGGATTGTCTGAAGGGGACATGACATCATTGAATTTTATTTGAGCTTTTTTTTTTTTCTGCCAAGAGACTGGGTTGCAAACCACGTCTGATGCTAAAACAAGAGTCTGGAGCTGTTTATAGCACATCAGCGAGTAGTAATGTCTCTGATTCAGTCCAGCATTAAGTATAATTTTTACTTCCACATCCATATTGCACAACCAGCTAGCATTATTGACTATTTGGTATTCTCTGGAGATTTGCGTATTGGATTTCTAAATACTAGTCCATAATTTGACGTTTTAATATCTTCTCTGAGAATGACAGCAGCCATGGTAAAGCTTCATTTTTGATGGTATCATGTTGACATTGAGGTATCCTCTACTGCACAGCGCTGCCCTCATGCAGGTGGTAATTTTTGACCATTTTGGATTTTCAAAGTTTAATAACTTTGTGGAAAAAAAAAGATAGACATGCCGCTCCCTGAATGCTCCTAAAATTGCATATATTTTGCATTAAAATTAGTTTTAGATCAATTGCACACAAAAATGTTACGATAAGATCGACCTAAAACGACTGAGCAGTCAAAATGACCGCGCGTAATTTGCACATCATGTCATTATTTATGACGTGGGTCATTTCCTTCATGAAGTTCATTGCTCTGTCCTAGAAACACACTAGCATTCTCCAGTGCAGAGTAATAGTCTAAACTTGATTTTTGATTATTGCCAACATGTCTGGGTACATCTGCTCGTTTTCCGTAAATTTTCCAATGTCCCATGCTAATCCTCACAATGTGGACTACTTAACCAACTATGCCTCTTCTTTGTCTGTATTTTCTCCTTCTTCATGACTTTTTTTTTACCATTGCTTCCCAAATTAGTGTAAATTCAACCCTTATTCTTGTGACTGAAATAACTCCTATCCCAAAATCTTCTCTCTACTATTTTGGTGTTATTATGGTGTCCCCTCAGATTCTAATAGAGAGTATGAGTCGTTGTCTGCAAAGAACAAGTTTCACAAGCTAGACTTTGACACTTTACTGAAGGAGGCCCAGAAAACTCTGAAGAGGTAACAAGAGGCCTGCCACTGGAGGTAACAAACACTTACCTCAGAGCTGTTGGGTGGCGCCACACCTCCAACGCTGCCTTTCATAGACACATATACATACAGGGCCCTGTGATGGACTGGCGGCCTGTCCAGGGTGTCTCCCCGCCTGCCGCCCAGTGACTGCTGGGATAGGCTCCAGCACCCCGCGACCCCAATTGGGATAAGCAGCTTGGATAATGGAGTGTCTGGGTACAGCCGCCGTTTCAGACGCGCCATGACTACCACCGAGGCATTGCAGTATTTACAGGCGTTGGACAGCAGCCATTTTAAATTGTTTGAAAAATAGTATTAAAGTTAAAATGTTAATTTTGGTGTCAGTCATTTCTTAACAGTCATACTAACATACACTACCGTTCAAAAGTTTGGGATCACCCAAACAATTTTGTGTTTTCCATGAAAAGTCACACTTATTCACCACCATATGTTGTGAAATGAATAGAAAATAGAGTCAAGACATTGACAAGGTTAGAAATAATGATTTTTATTTGAAATAAGATTTTTTTTACATCAAACTTTGCTTTCGTCAAAGAATCCTCCATTTGCAGCAATTACAGCATTGCAGACCTTTGGCATTCTAGCTGTTAATTTGTTGAGGTAATCTGGAGAAATTGCACCCCACGCTTCCAGAAGCAGCTCCCACAAGTTGGATTGGTTGGATGGGCACTTCTTTGAGCAGATTGAGTTTCTGGAGCATCACATTTGTGGGGTCAATTAAACGCTCAAAATGGCCAGAAAAAGAGAACTTTCATCTGAAACTCGACAGTCTATTCTTGTTCTTAGAAATGAAGGCTATTCCATGCAAGAAATTGCTAAGAAATTGAAGATTTCCTACACCGGTGTGTACTACTCCCTTCAGAGGACAGCACAAACAGGCTCTAACCAGAGTAGAAAAAGAAGTGGGAGGCCGCGTTGCACAACTGAGCAAGAAGATAAGTACGTTAGAGTCTCTAGTTTGAGAAACAGACGCCTCACAGGTCCCCAACTGGCATCTTCATTAAATAGTACCTGTTAGAGCCTGTTTGTGCTGTCCTCTGAAGGGAGTAGTACACACCGGTGTAGGAAATCTTCAATTTCTTAGCAATTTCTCGCATGGAATAGCCTTCATTTCTAAGAACAAGAATAGACTGTCGAGTTTCAGATGAAAGTTCTCTTTTTCTGGCCATTTTGAGCGTTTAATTGACCCCACAAATGTGATGCTCCAGAAACTCAATCTGCTCAAAGAAGTGCCCATCCAACCAATCCAACTTGTGGGAGCTGCTTCTGGAAGCGTGGGGTGCAATTTCTCCAGATTACCTCAACAAATTAACAGCTAGAATGCCAAAGGTCTGCAATGCTGTAATTGCTGCAAATGGAGGATTCTTTGACGAAAGCAAAGTTTGATGTAAAAAAAATCTTATTTCAAATACAAATCATTATTTCTAACCTTGTCAATGTCTTGACTCTATTTTCTATTCATTTCACAACATATGGTGGTGAATAAGTGTGACTTTTCATGGAAAACACGAAATTGTTTGGGTGATCCCAAACTTTTGAACGGTAGTGTATGCAATGCATTAATATCTCAATTTGGGTATTTATCGTGACAGAATATAGAGTTTAAAATTTTGATTTGATTATTTTGACCGCCGATTGTCGTTTTAGGTAGGGGTGAAATCCCAGTCGTTCAAGTGGACCCCATGTCCAGTACATGTTTCTTGAAATGATTGCCACCAAACCAAATGGTCAAAAAAGTATCATAGGACAGCCCCATAAGGTGTGGGAATCACCATCAAGCATCATGTGAAGGTGGGACTTGGTTTTCTGCAACATGATTACAGGAGCACATGGTGTGAGAAGAAGGTCAGATTATTTGCTTTAGTCTCATCTCATCTCATCTCATCTTCAGCCTCTTCTGGGGTCGGGTCGCGGTGGCAGCAAGCTAAGTAGGCCACTCCAGATCTCCCTCTTCCCAGCAACGCCCTCCAGCGGAGGGCTTGCTTTAGTGAGCTGTAAATAAAAAAATGTGTATGTGAAGGCGTGGAGAAGAAGCTTTTTGACAGGTTTTATGATGTTTATTTGTTTTGCATGTTCAGAAATTCAGTTTTTTCTTCTTCTTTTCGTTATGCCATAAGGGGAGGAGGAAGCAAGGGCCAACCAGGATGTCCGCTTGCACAATACTACCTCACATTTGCAAATAATGTGTGACAAGAAGGGGCGATTGTAACAGGGCAGTTCTATGCTGTTCTATGCTGGTCAGCCTGCTGCACGCCCGTCACTCTCATCATTAGCTCTGCGTTGTGTTCTATTTTGGGTGGGGCCCCAGGTGTTGTGGGGGGCCCTCAGTCTCTCATCATCATCATCATCATCATGATCAAGGAAGGAGGGGGGACAGGACACACAGGACTCTATTTGGCCCACCTTGCCATTTATTTTGGTTTCAAACCCTTCGACAAACGTCCAGTCCTCCAGCTGGAGCGGTGTTTCTTACGGACGTGGGGGTCGAAGCTCAACCACTGCCTGGACTTCACTCGTGTGCGTTAGAAGGAGAAACCGTCCACGGGACTCCGATGTAAGAAAGGATAAACAAGTATTTTATCCCACAGCTTGCAGTATCTTCTTACAGGGATACTCAAGGTTATGTTCTCCTCAACCAGTAAAACTGTGCTACGGTAAGAAACACGCGTGGCTCGGCTCGATCGCTGCTTGAGACTCCCCCCACAAAACAAAAATGGCCTCTCCCGCGTTCCCTCTTCCGTGTACCCACAAGACCTCTCTCTTAAAGCGACAGTACAAGTATATGACGGTCGTTATAGAACATACATAAAAGTAAATAATGACATAAAATAAAATGTAGTAAACACAAATAACAGCACACAGACAGGATTTGGTGATATTTCATACTCAAACAAAATAAAATAAAAACATTAATTTTAACCTGGTTACATTCACCCCTCCTGAAATTCACCAACATCCTGACAGCAGGATAAAAAGAGAAAGAGGAAAGGAAAAGCCCATCACTGACTACTGGCACAAGTGAAAAGAAGGACCTGGTCCTCCAGTCAACTTAGGAGCTACCTCGGTTACGAGGTCCAGAAAATAATGAGGTTGATCAGTGTGAATCAGTGTGAGATAAAACACCTACATCGAGTGAGTGTGATGCCTCTATGTGTGGTGCATGTGTGTTGTGTGGTGCGTGTGTGTTGGGTGGAGACTGAGCAGTGGCCCCCACAGGACTGACTACCAGACTAGACAGAATGAACTCTTCCGCTTCTGCCCACTCAGATCTAGGCGAGTCTCCAAGTGATGAGACTGCTAGCCCCACTGCATCCCCTGAGACCGTCAGGCCATCTGCACTGTCCTCCTCATCGGACTCTGCGCAGTCAAGCAACTGACTGGTTGTACTGGACTCCTCACCCTGATCTAACTCAGGAAGGGGCAAGAAGTTGACGTCCAACAAACGGTTCCTGTGCACCACCCTGGTGTGCCCCTCTGCATCCTGAATCTTGTAGACGTGGATATTGGGGCTGACACCGACAACCGTGTACACTCCGTTCTCCCATTTGTCAGCCAACTTTCTCTTCCCTCGCTCACTCTGGTTCGCAACCAAAACACAATCCCTGACAGACAGGACAGTGCCCTTGGCGTGTCTGTTGTACTGTCGCGCCTGATGCTGCTGCTCAGCCGTGGAGTGCTTCTGAGCGATCTCCATTGCACTCCTTAGACAGGAAAGCAGAGACTGAGCATAAGAGTCATAGTCAACAACGTGAGGGTCATGCAAAACCTGCCTGAACATAACATCCACCGGCAGTCTTGGGACACGCCCATACATCAGGAAGAAAGGCGTGTAACCCGTGGTCTCGTGAACAGTGGCATTGTACGCGAGCGTGAGAGAATGGATCTGCTGAGGCCACTGTTGCTTCTGCTGAAGCGGAAGGGAACGGAGCATATTCCCCATCGTGCGATTAAACCGCTCTGTCCCGCCATTACCCATAGGATGGTAGGCCGTCGTGTGGGACTTCACTACACCCGCCAACCTGAGAAGCTCTGCAATCAGGTTGCTCTCAAAGTTTGTGCCCTGGTCAGAATGTATTCTCTCCGGAAACCTGTAAACACAGAATACATGATCCCAGAGTTTCTTGGCGACCTGCTTCGCTGTCTGATTGCGGCAGGGGAACGCGTGAGCAAGCTTAGTGAAGTGGTCAGTAACCACTAGGATATCGACCGACCGCTGCTTACTGTCCTCAGCGGACCAGAAATCCATACACACAAGCTGCATCGGTGCGGAGGTTTTAATGCTCTCCAGGGGCGCGCAAGCAGCTGGCTCTGGGGTCTTCCCAACCACACATCTCTGACAGCATCTGACATATGCTCTGATATCCCTCTCCATGTCAGGCCAATAAAAACGCTGCCTTGCAAGAGAGAGAGTACGGTCCTGGCCCTGATGACCAACGTGATCGTGGATGCCAGACAGTGCCTTGTCTTTCAGACTCAGAGGTAAAACATACTGAGACCTCCTCTGCTTGGACACTGGGTCCTTTGTCACCCTGTACAAGACACCATCATTGACTTCCAACTTCTCCCACTGTTTCAACAGCCTGAGGACCTTCTGGTCAGCACCATGCCTCTCACGTCTCGATGGCCGCTTCCGAACAGCGACAAAGGGCAACACCTTGGAGATGCAGGGGTCCTGCTCCTGACTCAACCTGAGCTCCTCGGTGGATAACATTGGCAGTGTATCCTGACCACCCGACAGATGCTGAACGTGCTGGACCAAACTGAGTGCTGTGAATACTGATGCATCAGGCCAGTCACATTTGGCTTGACAAAAAGCCTTGACCTCAGCTGCATCACAAGCAAACCCAGATCACGCACTACTCACTGTTTGGGACTGGCAACTGAGTCTGAAAACATCCTGCACAGAGTCCCCCTCAACCCCGTCGGCTTCCTGAACAAGGGCCGGGTAGGGCTCCCTAAGTAGCCTCTGACTGACGGGCTTGGAAAAAGGGGCGCGACTCAACGCATCCGCCACCACGTTTTTCTTCCCTGGCAGGTGTTTGAGATCGAAGGTGTAAGATGCCAACTTAGACACCCAGCGGATCTCACACGCGTCAAGCTTCGGCTTCGTTAGGAGATAAGTCAGCGGATTATTATCTGTCCAAACGGTGAAGCTTTGACCCTTCAGCCAGTGGCTGAACTTTTCACAAACACTCCACTTCAGCGCCATGAACTCCAGTCTATGAGCTGGATACTTCCGCTGTGAGGCACTGAGGGACTTGCTCGCAAAACCAACAGGTCTAGCCTTGGACTCTCCTCGGGGCACTTGAGACAGCACCGCGCCGAGTCCGTCCAAAGACGCATCGACCGACAAAATGAAAGGCACCTCAAAGTCTGGATGGGCAAGCACCACACACTCCAGTAACATCGTCTTCAACAGATCAAATGCTTCCCCACATTCCGCCGTCCAGTCTGCGGAGGTAAGCTTACGGAAGCTGCCATGGGGCTTCTTATCCTTAGCTGACCTCCCCCTCCTCTTTTGTCAAGCCGTAAGGGCGAACAGGGGCTTAGCCACGGAGGAGCAGTTCGGGAGGAAATGCTGGTAGTAAAATACCATACCAAGGAAAGATTTGATCCTACGAACAGAAGGCGTGCACCCATCACCTTCCATGAGATCCTGCACTGTCATGTTGGAGATTACCTCTACTTTGGAGGGATCAACAGACACACCTCCGCCATCAACCACGTGGCCCAAAAAACGCACCTGCTTCTGCAGCAGATGACACTTTTTTGGAGCCAGTTTCAAGTTGTTCTCCCTCAACCTCTGAAACACAGTGCGGAGCCTCGACAGAGCCTCAACCTCTGACGGCGCGAAGACAAGAAGATCATCAAGATAGCACAAAAGCTTCGTGAAGTTCAGATCCCCAAAGATCCCAATCATCATTCTCATGAAGGCTGCAGGGCTATTACAAAGGCCCTGTGGCATGCGATTGTATTCATGCAACCCAAGGGGAGTCGTGAAAGCAGTGTACTTCTTGTCATCTTCATGCATTGGGATGTTGAAGAAGCCAGAGGTGAGGTCCATCGTACTAAAGAGGCAGTTACCACCCAGCGCGGCAAGACAGTCCGACTGGTGTGGCAAGGGATGAGCGTCTTTCAAGGTCCGAGCATTCAGCCATCTGAAATCAGTGCAGATCCGAAGCCCGCCATCCTTCTTCCATACCATAACCAGCGGTGAAGCGTATGCGCTCGAGGACTTCCGGATAATCCCTTTCTCCTCCATATCAGTGAGAACCTGTCTCAACTTCTGATAGTGGGCTGGGGGAACCCTCCTGTAGGGCAAGCAAAAGGGGCGCTCATCCACCAGATGGATGCGATGTGTGTATCCTGTGACCTCGCCACAGTCCAGAGAGTCCCTGGAGAAGATGTCATGGTACTCGGTGAGCAGCTGAGTGAGCTGGGACTTGCATGCCTCACTAACCTGACAGGAGCTGAGGTCAATGTCACTGAGTCCGAGCTCTGACAAACTCCTAGCCGGCTGGACAGGGGGACAGGCACTACCTGTGGTGTTGGACTCATGCCTCCCTGCAACTGATTGCAGTCCCTGGAAAACATTAAAGTCCTCAATCGCCAAGCATGGAAACACATCAGCCAACTTGCAGTTCCTTTTCAGCGTGATGGCTTTGTCAGATGGATTGACAACAGTCATGGGTACCCACCTATCACCCCAGAGCGGTGTGACAAGTCGACCTACGAGGACACCGCGTGGCATGGCCTTGGAGTCTGTCGGCTCCACAACAACAGTGCTTCCAGCTGACATAGGCACCTTAGCAGGAAGTCTGCCCCAGACTAAGTGCTTGTGCCTCGGTAAGAGTGTCACGGCCTGGGTGAGCTTAACAGTACCTATCTTCTCAGGAACTGCACCACCCCTCCAGCACTCTACATTCGTGAACATGGACAAGAACTGTTCCACGCCAGGACTAGACGGATGTTCCTGTCTGGACGCGATGTCCCAGTACTCAGTACCACTCTTGAGTACATGGGCCACATGTTTAATGACGTTTGTGCCGACTATCAGATCATCATGCTGACCGGGCACGACCAGAGTGGGTATGACAAAGGAAACACCATAAAGCTGCCTTTTGAGGTCATAAAAACCATCAGGCCTAGTCTCTAGACCACCGCAGCCAATCAAGACAATGTTCTCTTCAGGCTGCTGCTTCTCAGGTAAAACACCCCCAGAGCGGAGCTTCTCTACTGCATTTTCACTGATACTGCATGACATAGAGCCATTATCCAACATGCCATTAAGCTGCACACTCTGGTTGACAAGAACAGGAGCATAGAACAAGTCACTGAAAGCCTGAATCCTCTGTGTCGCCTGAATGACCATACGCGAACCCTGAGATGCTTTGGCACACTTGTCTTCATACAAGTGAGCCAGGTCGGAGACATCAGCGAGGGATACATCTACTTTACCCACACCATCCCTCTCTAGGTGTGGGTTTAGTAGTTTAACGGACGAGACTGATGACCAGCTCTTCCACCAGGCTGAGAACGGAGCTGGTTGGGCGGCTGAGGGTGAGGACAGTCCCTCTTCCAATGACCAGGAGACAAACAGTTTATACATCGGTTCTCCCGGCTTCAGTGGGAAAATGTGGAGTGATCCAGAGACTTACAAACCCTGCACAACCGCTGCGGTGCGTCTGGCACCTGCCCTGCGGCACTAGCTGGCGGTTGAGTCTGCATCGGTGTCCGGACTGCAGCGCTAACTGGAACCTGAGTCTGCATTGTGACCAAACGGTCTAGCAAGCTCACCAAACTCCTCATATAGTCATCACCGCCAGAGACAGGTGCAGGAGACGGCGTAGGAGACCTTGCACAAAATGGTGTAGGAGATGACGCATGAGCCGGGACAGGAGATGGCACCACCGGCACGGTCGTGTTCAAGTCGGGAGCCACGTCGACTACAGGGACATGAACCTGTGAATGGAACCTACGCTCTACCGCGCCTGCTTCACGTTGTCCACCTCCAGCAACACGGGACTTCCTCTGCAGCATGTGCTCATCAAGCCTCTCTTGGATCTCGCTAGCAGACCATTTCCCTGCGGACTTGAACTTAAAAACATTGGCAAGAGACTGATCTGGACAGTGTTTGATAAACATCATGCTTACCTCGTGGCTTGGCTCTTCAATACTACGGCCCTGCCACTTCAAGCATTCGTCAGCCACCTCCACTGTCTTATTAAGCCTAATCCAATACTCCATAGCGTCCTCACCTGGCTTGGGCAGCGTACTGTAAAAGTCCGCCAGGGGCATGCTCGAGTATGTGAGATCACTAAAGTGTTGCTTCAGTACATCAAAAATAATGTGTGGGTGCGCTATGTGGTCGACAGATGTGTTGCGCAGCTTTATCCTCACCACGTCCCCTGCTTTCCCCATAAGCTTAGCTAGAATCTCATGTGACTGCTCACTAACTGGAATGGCTCGCTTCCTCAAATACAAAGTCATAAGGCTCTCCCACTCATGAACTGTAAACTTATCAGAGCTATCGCCCCTGAAAATAGGAGGCTCCCTAGCGTCTGTCTGCATTACTACTCTAACACTAGGCACTGTCTCCGAACACTGTTCAGCAGACCTAGCACTGTCTGTGTGTGTGTTTCTAAGCATTTGTGTTTCCTGCAGCTTAGCAGTGATTGACTCTCCTATCTTCTCTGCTAACTGAGTAATGAGCGTGGCTAACTCACCCACTGGCTGCTCGCTGTTACCTAGCACAGCCCCTTCGCTGATACCTGGCCTGGCCCATTCTACGTAGCATGTGGAGGTGAACTGAGGAGTGCCAAATGTGGTCGGGTCTCTAGGTCCTGGTGCTCTGGTGTCTGGTTCCCCGCCCTCTAAGAGCTGCCCGAAACTCCTACCTACACCTAGCTGTAAACCCCCACCCACATCTAACTGGTACCCCCTCTCCATAGCACACTGGCGATCCAAAAGATCCTGATCAGCAATGTTACCCCCACCTACGTACGAACCACCCTCTGCCATGTTCCTACCTCTAACACTCAGATAAAATAAAAAATAAAATAAAAAAGTGAAAAGCTCAATTCGTTTAAATAATTGAATCTAGAAAGCACTAAGAGATTGAAACAATCACATACAATCAACAAATTCACCAATAGATTAATCACATATGCACATATCTAGTTGTTTACATCAATAGATTATTCACACGAGTCCTTCAATCACATCAACATTAACTTTTTTCCTTTTTTTTCGTGTGTTTTTCTTCCTTCAATATATACAAATGTCCTGTACACAAGCCCAGTCCATGGTAACCACAGCTATGACTGTCCAGTGTCCACACAGCTCAACTCCAGTCCACTGTAACATGAGTGTACAGTTTATAGAAATACCTGAGGACGTCTGGGGCTTGATGACGACAGCAGCCTCCCGCAGCGAGCAACTGATGTCGCTCTCAGGATCCAGGAGGGTCACGGCACCAATGTAACGGGGGCAGTTCTATGCTGTTCTATGCTGGTCAGCCTGCTGCACGCCCGTCACTCTCATCTTTAGCTCTGCGTTGTGTTCTATTTTGGGTGGGGCCCCAGGTGTTGTGGGGGGCCCTCAGTCTCTCATCATCATCATCATGATCAAGGAAGGAGGGGGGACACACAGGACTCTATTTGGCCCACCTTGCCATTTATTTTGGTTTCAAACCCTTCGACAAACGTCCAGTCCTCCAGCTGGAGCGGTGTTTCTTACGGACGTGGGGGTCGAAGCTCAACCACTGCCCGGACTTCACTCGTGTGCGTTAGAAGGAGAAACCGTCCACGGGACTCCGATGTAAGAAAGGATAAACAAGTATTTTATCCCACAGCTTGCAGTATCTTCTTACAGGGATACTCAAGGTTATGTTCTCCTCAACCAGTAAAACTGTGCTACGGTAAGAAACACGCGTGGCTCGGCTCGATCGCTGCTTGAGACTCCCCCCACAAAACAAAAATGGCCTCTCCCGCGTTCCCTCTTCCGTGTACCCACAAGACCTCTCTCTTAAAGCGACAGTACAAGTATATGACGGTCGTTATAAAACATACATAAAAGTAAATAATGACATAAAATAAAATGTAGTAAACACAAATAACAGCACACAGACAGGATTTGGTGATATTTCATACTCAAACAAAATAAAATAAAAACATTAATTTTAACGTGGTTACACGATGCAGGGTTCAGAGGAACACCCACCCCAAAGTGATGTGCAAACACACCAGTTTCACAGCACAGAAGAAGCGCTTTTAGAAGTGAACAAGGGAGGCTCCAGCAAGGCTGGGTCGCTCCAGCAGGTCTGTCGGGGAGCGCAGCCGGAAAAATCACTCGATGTGCGGCTGCAGGCAGTGCTCGAGCAGTGACACGAGGCCGGCTTTCAGAGCATGTGCCCCCGCTAACAGCTGTTGTGTACTCGGTGATGGAGGGGGGGAGACACATTTTGGGAGTGGGGGGCCCAAAAAAAAAAAATATCAATAATGTCCCAAAGTGAACCAAGAAATGATGTGGAATATTTTTTTTGTTATGTATCAACAAAAATGTGTGTAATTTGTCACCCGGTCTCATTGTATATTTCATCTTTATCTGCATTACACAGCTTAGACTCTTACCATTCCCCCATTGTAATATTTGCTAGTAATATTTGATTTGCTAATGTCCCTTACGGCTTTCCGTAGCGCCACAACAAAGTCACGTGATGTACGTAACAACGTCAGTCGGAATCCGGTCGGTGAACAAACACCCAGCACGAGAGAAGTCGTCCTTGCTTTATTAATGTTATAAGTTACCATAGCCAGAGGGCACAGATCATTACATGGTGTCAGAGTAGCGGAGTTTAAATACCCAATATGGATTCGTACGGCGTTCCAGCTCCACGGATGGACTGGGAATCGGCGAACTTACCTGAAGCATGGAGACGATTTCGACAAACAACGGAACTAATGTTCAAGGGCCCCCTGCGCGGGAAGAACGAAGAGGAGAAATGCAGCTACCTCCTGCTCTGGATAGGGGAAAAAGGGCGCGATGTGCACAACACTTGGACACTCAGCGGAGAACAAGCCGAGAAGCTAGAAACGTACTACGATAAGTACACTGAGTACATCACCCCCAAAGCAAACCCGATTTATGCCAGATATAAATTTCATGAAAAGATGCAGGGAGAGAGTGAATCCTTCGAACAATTTGTAACTGAGCTAAAGCTCCTAGTCAAAGACTGTGGCTACCCAAATGCCGACGAGATGGTCAGGGACCGCATCGTGTTTGCCACCAACTCACCCAGAGTGAGAGAAAAGCTACTTAGCCAGGGAGCTGAGCTAACGCTAGAAAAGCCATAGATGTAGCCTGCTCACACGAGCTAGCAAAGCAACAGCTAAAGTTTATGGGCCAGGGCAGCACACATGAAACGGTGCACGCAATAGGCAGAAAGACTTACAAACCGAACGCACCCAAAGCAGCTAACGCCAACTTCAGACAAAGGGAAGGTAACGTTAGCACCGCCGCTAGGGCGTGTAGCTATTGTGGAGGGCTACACAGCGCTAAAGCCACTTGCCCAGCTAAGGGTAAACAATGCATTAAATGCAAGAAGCTCAATCATTTTGCTAAAGTATGCAAGTCTAGCTCCCAGGGACAGACAAAGTACTACTGCGGCACAGTACATGCCGTCGGAGAGAACCCAGAAGAGTACACCACTGACAGAGAGCAGGAAGAACTGTACTTCGACAACATTACAGTGGAGAGCACCGCTGTGGGAGAACAGACAGAGCTGTACATAGACTGCATCTCAATAGAGAACAACGGAAAAAGCAACGAGCAGGCTTACGTAGAGGTTGGAATTGGCACACCTCCACAGAAGGTAAAGTTTAAACTAGACACTGGGGCACAGGCCAATACTATTCCCACCAACCTGTTCCAGGCGCTGTTCAAAAATGTGACACTGAAACCAGCAATACACAGACTCACTGAATATGGAGGAGGCGCGCTGAGCGTGAAAGGCACATGCAAACTCAAATGTAAGTACAGAGACAATGCAATGATGCTGGACTTTTACGTCAGTGACACAAACGCCCCACCAGTCATGGCAATGAAAACATGCCGTGACCTAAACTTGGTAAAAATAGTGATGGCTGTGAGCGAGGAAAACAATGTCACATCACAGAGCATAATGGATGAGTATGCAGATGTTTTCCAGGGAATTGGAGAGTTCCCAGGCGAGTGCACCTTCCGCGTCACACCAGATGCAACGCCGGTCGTCTGCCCGCCACGTAGAATCCCCATCGCCCTACGCAGCAAACTGAGGGACGAGCTTGACAGCATGGAGAAAGGCGGCATAATCTGTAAGGTAACAGAACCCACAGAATGGGTGAACGCACTCGTCATTGTTGAGAAGCCAAAGACAGGCAAACTTAGAGTGTGTTTAGACCCCAGAGCTCTTAACAAAGTGATACAACGACCTCACTACCCCCTCCCCACGCTGGAGGACGCCACCACAAAGCTCGCTGGAGCTGAGTACTTTAGCGTGTTAGACGCGCGGTCAGCCTATTGGGCCATCAAACTGAGCACTGAATCTTCAATGTTGACAACATTTAACACAGTGTTTGGCAGGTATCGTTTCCTCAGACTGCCATTCGGAATCGTGTCCGCTCAAGACGAGTTCCAGAGACGCGTGGATGAAACATATGAAGGATTGGACGGTGTGACGGCCATAGTGGACGACATACTAGTGTTCGGCAAGACTAAAGAGGAACATGACCAGCGTCTCAGAGCGATGCTGAAGCGCACAAGGGAGCGAGGGGTGAGGCTCAACCCCGACAAGTGTCACATATATGTGTCCGAGGTACGCTACTTTGGCCACACGCTCTCACACGAAGGCATCAAACCAGACCCACACAAGGTGAAGGCGGTCAAGGACATGCAACCCCCACAGAACAAAGCAGAGCTGGAGACAGTCCTCGGCATGATCAACTACCTCGCCAGATTCGCTCCACACCTCTCACAGATAAACTCACCCCTCAGACAGCTTCTGAAACAGGACAGTGAGTTTGTGTGGGATGCAGTCCACGACAAGGCGTTCCAAGAGATGAAGAATCTCATTACACAGCACCCAGGTCCAGTACTCTCATATTTCAACCCGCAGAAAGAGCTGCGACTCCAAGTGGATGCATCCAAAAGTGGCCTTGGGGCTGTCATGCTCCAAGATGGCAAACCAATTGCCTATGCATCCAAGTCACTCAACAGCACTGAAGAAAACTACGCACAGATAGAGAAGGAGCTCTACGCTGTGGTCTTCGGCTGCAAGAGGTTCCACGAGTACATGTACGGACGAAAAGTGATTGTGGAGTCAGACCACAAGCCTCTGGAGGCAATACTAAAAAAGCCACTGGCAGCAGCACCACCCCGGCTGCAACGGATGATCCTGGCGCTCCAAAAATACGACATCCAAATCATCCACCGCCCCGGTAAGGACATACCGGTGGCCGACACACTGTCACGCAAGTCAATAGAACACCACGACAGTGACCTACAGGAAGGGATGGAGGCCCAAGTGCACACAGTCCTCAGCAACATCCCTGTGAGCGACACAAGACTCACAGAAATCAAGCAGGAAACAGCGCAAGATCCACAGCTCACCGCACTCAGACGAGCCACACTCACTGGCTGGCCAGACACAAAGAAAGAGTGCCCGCCCAGCATCCAGGAATACTGGAACCACAGAGCAGAAATCTCAGAAATGGACAGTATCCTGTTCAAAGGTGAGAGAATCATTGTCCCCCAAAAGCTTCGCAAGGACATGATACAGCGCATCCATGCCAGCCACCTTGGCGTGGAAAAAAGCAAATGCCGAGCAAGAGACTTACTGTTCTGGCCTGGCATGGGAAACAGATCGAGGATGCGGTAGTAGACTGCAGCATATGCCAAGAACGGCGCAGCACAAATGCAAAGGAACCAATGAGGTCACACGCCATACCCGAGCGGCCGTGGCAAGTGATAGGCACAGACCTATTCACATGGAACTCACAGGACTTCATAGTCACTGTGGACTACTACTCCAGATTCTTCGAGCTAGAGAGACTTTACAGCTGCACCTCATCTGCCGTCATCATGAAGCTGAAAGCAGCAATGGCTCGACACGGAATTCCCGAGACTATCATCAGCGACAACGGTCCATGCTACAGCTCTGGTGAGTTCCGCAACTTCTCACAGACATGGGGTTTCTCACACACCACCACAAGCCCCCACTACCCACAGAGCAACGGCCTCTCCGAGAAGACTGTCCAGATGGCCAAACGCATCCTGGACAAAGCCAAAGCTGAGAACAAAGACCCCTACATGAGCTTACTGGAGTATCGCAACACACCGGTGGACAACCTGAAATCACCGGCACAGCTACTGATGAGTCGGAGGCTGCGGTCCATTCTCCCATCAACAGCAAAACACCTGCAGCCACAGATCGCCAGTCAGGAGGATGTTCACAAAAGGAGAGAGGTATGTCAACAGCGCCAGCAGGCACACCAATCCGCTTCCGGCAGGAGGATGGATCCTGGAGACCTGCAACTGTGGAAAGACCAGCGAACACAGACAGGAGCTACCACATCCAAACCAAAGAAGGTCAGATCTACCGACGCAACCGTCAACACCTGCGACAAAGCAGAGTGAACACTCACACTACACACACACACACACTTCACAGCAGACTGTTACCAGCGCTAACAACAACACACAAGCCCATCAGCAAGAGCATGCTGAACCTCCAGACACGAACAATCAGCGACAACCAGACACACAGCCTGGTTACACCACGAGGTCAGGTCGCACGATCAAACCAAGACAAATCC
Source organism: Lampris incognitus (assembly GCF_029633865.1). Taxonomy (NCBI): domain Eukaryota; kingdom Metazoa; phylum Chordata; class Actinopteri; order Lampriformes; family Lampridae; genus Lampris; species Lampris incognitus. The sequence continues at coordinate 95,533,515 of NC_079213.1, read as the reverse complement.
TTGACTTATGAATGTTAAAAAAAAGAGAGAATTTTACACCAACCTGTACTATACCTGCTATGTTTTGAAAAGAAATATTTACAGCGTTCACTTACCTTGTGTACCTACCTGCTGTTTGCAGTTACCAGTAATGAAATGAAAAAAAAAAGATGAAATGTTATTACGGTGTCACATTTAGACAGTGAAGGAAATGTTTTACACTACTTGTTGCAGTCCAGTTATATAAGAGTTCCACTTTCATATTCTTTCTTATTAAGATTGTATTCGCTTATAAACATGCTCAACGTGGTCTGTATCTCTGCAGAGAAAGCAGCACTTTTCAGAAAAAGGGAGATGTAATATTTGCTAGTAATATTTGATTTGCTAATGTCCCTTACGGCTTTCCGTAGCGCCACAATAAAGTCACGTGATGTACGTAACAACGTCAGTCGGAATCCGGTCGGTGAATAAACACCCAGCACGAGAGAAGTCGTCCTTGCTTTATTAATGTTATAAGTTAACATAGCCAGAGGGCACAGATCATTACACCCATCACAGATTGAAATCCAGTGATCTCAAAGCTCAGGCTTCACCAAAGTCATTATAAAATAGCCAATATTAAATTGTCTCATTCTAAGTGTTATTTTTTGTGCGCGTCTGTCAGTGATGTGTTCGACAGTTGACTCTTAATTGGATGCAGGCAAAGTGCTGATATGGGGTCAGTTTTATAACGTGCATCTTTGCAGTACATGCGAATAGAAGCTGATCCTCAGTCAGATTTACCCTTGAAAGACTCCTTAATCTCATGTAACTGCTGAACACACAATACTGCAATGGGGGGAAAAACCACAAAAATATAAATTAAAAACTCTTGGGAGTGTTTAATATGAACAAAAGAGCTGTATTTGTGGAAAAGGAAGTGGCAAAAGTATTTACGAGGCCAGCTCAATTCTAACATAGTTATTTGTCAATGCGCTAAAAATGTAATGGTCAGTCTTTATAGAGACGGGTATTGGAGATGAAAAGACACAATAAATAAAGGCAGCGTAAACCCCTCAAGAGAGCGTAATGCTTAGCAGTAAACATGACTCTGGTGTTCCTCGTGGGTTTGTTAGTGTTATGTGAGCAAATTGTTGTATTTTCAGGTCCAGGTTGTTGAGGCTAGCGTTCAAGTTTGTTTTTCGGGGTTTTGGTTTTTTTCTTTTATAAACACTTTTTTTTTCTTTGCATTCGTTTTTCTTCTTTCTTTTCTTTTCTTTTCTTTTGCGGAGCACAGTAAGTGGAGCGAGTGAAGTCCCGTATAACTGACGTGATGTACAGTCCCCAACTGACTCAACGTCCTTTGCCAAACCTGCAGTCTCTCTTGCCTCAGCTCTTCATAGTGCAGGGAACTTTCACTATCACTTTATTGTGTTTGGATAGTTCCACCTTATTCAGTGTGTGTGTGTGTGTGTGTGTGTGTGTGTGTGTGTGTGTGTGTGTGTGTGTGTGTGTGTGTGTGTGTTGGGGGAGCATAAATGTGTGTTCTCCCCAGGAAGAAGGAAGAATAATAGATTTTCTCCCTCAAAGCGAGGCATGTGTTGCAGTCTGTTGTTGTCGAATTTAACGCCAAGGTATTCAGTTCTGCCAAGGTAGTCCCGTACCAACATGTTTTCAGCTGACAAAACATCCATCCATCCATCCGTCCATCCATCCATCCATTCATTATCCAAACTGCTTATCCTACTCAAGTTCGCGGGGATGCTGGAGCCTATCCCAGCAGTCATTGGGCGGTAGGCGGGGAGACGCCCTGGACAGGCAGCCAGTCTATCACAGGACGTGCGCGCGCGCGCACACACACACACACACACACACACACACACACACACACACACACACATACCTAGAGACAATTTAGTATGGCCGATTCACCTGACCTACATGTCTTTGGACTGTGGGAGGAAACTGAAGGGGGGGGGAAAGCTCTAAGTCAAACTTGTGCCCTTGTGGAATAGTGACATTGTCCTGAAGCAGAAAGTCCTACTCAGCATCATCCTTCCTCCTGACCTGTGCCAGGCCTTTGTTAGCTGCTGGGTGACGCTTAACAGAGAACATCAGGCTTACAGCCACCAGGGCTGGTTAAACTGCCAGTGTTCAGAAGTCACTGTCAGCATTTCCCTCCATGTTTGGCCTGTCTGCAGATGGGATTGTCCCTCACTGACACAATGGGATCAAGGCATCAGGGAAGATTCAGGAGGGCTGAAATGCACCACTGACTTGAGAAGAGTGAAGACTGTTTTATTACTGAATTTTGTGTGTTTGTGTGTTCGTGCTTGTTTATGTGTTTATGTGTTCATGGTTGTGTGTGTGTGTGTGTGTGTGTGTGTGTGTGTGTGTGTGTGTGTGTGTGTGTGTGTGTGTGTGTGTGTGTGTGTGTTCCCCCTATTACTCACCAGTGAGAACATTCCCTTGCTACATCTTCTTTTGAGGAAAAAAAGGCTCTGACACTGAGCCCCGCCAAGAAGGTGTCAGCGTGCCTTGCCGCTATAGTAGTTTTTCTCTCCTCGGGCCTCCCAGGTAGAGCAACTTTATTACAATAATATTTCCTTTCGTTGATATAGTCTGCAGCACACACCAGAGCCCCTGTGTGTTATACAGCTCAGCATCCCGCGGGTAATGGACACACACACACACACACTTGAGACACAGCCATTGTGTATGTTGGGAGAACCATACAGGTCGAGTACACCATGCAAGCCAGGGGTGGATTTCATGTTTTGGCAAATAGTCATTTTCTAATATTGTGATGTTTACAGTGCTACACTACCTTCACAGCTTGTAGTGAGACTTTATAAGAGCCAGAACCGATGTCAGCCCTGCGCTTCACATGTGCATATCGGCGATAAGCATCTTTAACGTTTTTATTCAGCAGTACCGCTTTTGTGGCCTAAATGCTAAAAAATGTGTTGTCCTTTTATTCACACTTCACACCTTTCTTGCCATGTTCATTTTCATTTCCGCTATCTATCTTCCTCTTGCAGGTTGCCATTGCTTGCGTTCGCTGCTGTGAAGACGGTTTTCTGCAGTACATTTTGCAAACCTATAATCTGCACCCATTTCTGCATGAACTCAAATGTGATAACCAAATGATGGTAGTAGATATATTTCATTAAGACCGGGAAAGGAGCTCATTGAATATCTTTTTTTTCTCCTTCTAGTCATGAAACCCTGAAGCGTATCCAAACTTAAACGTTCTCATGCCAAACATTGGGAATTGACAACACTAAAAAAAAAAGATTACAGAAAAACTTTTATTTACAATTTACCTGTTTGCACATTCATAGCAAATTTCATACAATACAGAATTTACACTCACACAAATAAATCAGAGGAAAGAAAACAAAAGCCTGGACGGCGCCATGCAAGAGTTAACGTTATATAAGGATTTACAGAGTACTGTCAGGAATTAATTTATAAAGCATATTTATGGAGCCCGTGGGGGCTTTGCAAAGCACAGTGGCACATGTACAGCTCTCTTTTTATTGCCCAGACAACGGTGGAAAAGTCCAAGAATGACCTCCTGACTAAGTTATGGTCTCCCTGAGGCCTGCCAGACAGGACAGGAGGGGAGTGAACTGACGCATCTGATCCTTCTCACAGCACTGCGGACAATGAACATGTTGTTTGGAAACCTCAACGTTTGAATGCATCCAACTTTTGCATCACCTACATGATGAAATGAAATGCCAATCAACATTATTTGCACCGCTCGCAGTTTTGCTGGCTATTTGACATTTAAACCAAATAAGGTAATAAAACTGAAAATGAATATGGCGTGACGTTGATGCATGCTCGATAATCCAGGAAAGGAAATCACAGAAAGTTGAATCAGTTGTTTTGGACACAACATTTATTGAGAGAAACGTTTCATCACTCAGCTACGTGACCTCCAGTCTCAGCTGACTACAGGTATCCCTGCCCTTATAAACAATTGTGGCATAACGACCATCTATGTGAAGAGGGAATGAGCATCCCTGAACCGAGGGGGGGGGGGCTAAGAGTTCATCTGTTGCCATCTTACAATGCTGTGATTGCAACCATTCCCCAATCCTGTAAACAGTACACATGGCCATTGTAACTCTAATTAATGGTAACAGCAATTTACATATAATAATAATAATAATAATAATCTCATCTCATCATCAGCCGCTTCACCGGGGTCAGGTTGCGGTGGCAGCAACCTAAGTAGGGCACTCCTCTCCCCAGCAATGCCCTCCAGCTCCTCCTGGGGGATCCAAAGGCATTCCCAGGCCAGATTGGACATGTAATCCCTCCAGCGAGTTCTGGGTCTACCCCCGGGGTCTCCTCCCAGTTGGACGTGCCTGGAAAACCTCCAAAGGAGGCATCCTAATCAGACACCTCAAATGGCTCCTTTCGACGCAAAGGAGCAGCGGCTCGACTCTGAGCTCCCTCCAGATGTCCGAGTTCCTCACCCTATCTCTAAGGCTGATAATAATAATGATAATAATAATAATAATGGATTACATTAATATAGCACTTTATCTAGACAACCTAACCATGAAACCGATCATTGTTTTCAGTCGTCATGCCGCTGTATTGTTTATAAGGGTGGGGATACCTGCAGTCAGTTGAGACTGAAGAGGTCACTTAGATGGATGAAACATTTCTCTCCATAAACACTGTGTCCAGATTAACTGATTCACCTTTCTGTGTGAGATATGGCGTTATGAACATTATTAATGCCCTGGAGTTCAGTGATGATAGTATCCTCCATTCAATATACGGAAGATGTGACACACAAATGGCTTATTGTTACCGGTTCGCAAATATTTCTAACTGTCGACCTTCCAAAGGAGCTGAAAAGGTCCAAAAGACTGAGCTCGGCCCGGCTCAGAATCACTCCTTCATTTCTTCTGTGAACACTCAGTGAAGAGCGGACTTCTAGAGCTGCACTCAGGGGCATATAACATTTTGATTAACAACACATTACAAGCATGAATTCAGTCATTTTCATTTTGCATCAAGTACTGCTCCCACAGACTTCCTCCATTTCAACTGGGAATACTTTGGTGGTGTTTATCTAGTTTGGCTCGATGACTGCCACATGTTAAACATTTATAGATATACAATAAGGTCTCCAACTGTTACCCTTCCACCACTTTTTTCCGAAAAAATTAAAGCAAGGTACTTATACCGCAGACATTGTTAAGGTTGACCTTTTCCATATAAATTACAGTATATCTGCCAGGAATTTAAAAGTGCACTTCTTATTACTTGAAAAGTTGGTGGGTAACAGTCAGTTTTGGGTATATACTTAATTAGTTGGAATGCATTTGTTATGCAAAAATTATGTATCCCATATTGTTGCAGATCAGAGAAACATCGTTTGATGTGTGGATGCATGCTCAATAATCCAGGTAAGAAAATCAAAGAAGGTTGAATAAGTTCATCTGGGTACAACGTTTGTTGACAGATACGTTTCATCACTGTATCATACAGCTGTATTGTTTATAAGGGCGGGGATACCCGCAGTCAGTTTAGACTGAAGATGTCGCTTAGTTGAATGATAAAATGTATGTCAATAAACGTTGCATCCAGATGAACTGATTCACCTTCTTTGATCGTTTGATGCAGCCTTAATTTTGAAGAAATACTAGAAATGCTCGTCAAAACTCCATGTGTGACTGGATACCAGTAACTCTCACCGCCACATTACATATGAAACACATTGGAACCAGAACCTCTTAAGGTTTTGAGGTTGTTTTTTTTTTGTTTTTTTTTTAATCTAAAAGGAATCTTAACAATCTCTTGGCCTCTCCACACAGACCCTCTAAATGTGAAATAGGAAAAAAGTGTCTCAGCAACACTCTTGTCAAATTTGATTCTAATGACTAAGGAAACTGCACAATTATCCCGTACCCATTTAACCAAACATTGACAATTGTTCTTTCATCTTCTCTGAAGTTCCTCTGAAGGCGGAGGGGCTGTTTGGATAGCTTTGTTGCATTCCCATGCGAGGTCTTATGTAATGCATAACATGGGCTATTAGCGTTACCTTGTCCTTCAAACTCCCCCAATAGCTGCTCCTGATAAATACGCCACCCCTCCTGTCAAAGCACTCGTCTTTAAAACTACATCTCACCACATGTAACCACTTTTATAGCCCGCGATTCTTGAAGGGATGGACTGTGAGGCCAAACATCCCCAATATTTTCCCTTTCTTTTTTTCCCCTTTTCCAAACAGCCTCCCCCCCTCCCCAAATGATCAGGATCCATCATCAGATAATCAGGTTCCTTTTCGTCTTGAGGTCTTTGTTCTTACATTTCCTCTAGTTACTCTACAGCTGTACGGCCTCCCTAAGTGACCTCACACACCACTGCATCTTAATGGGATTTATCTTCCTCCACACCTGGATCCAATTAAACTCATCTTCTACCCAACTTGAATGCTACATCTGCGCTGGGAAGATGCTTGGTTTCATCTGGATGTCTGAACTCTTTACCCATGGGGGAGGTGGGGGGGGGGTGTTGGTTAAGCTACACTGTGATTGCCGATGTCACTGATAATGGCTAGGTACCCGGGTTGTCACTGTCTATTGGTCTTTTCTGAGTGGTTTTCTGGAGTGTGCCCCACACATAAAATAATGGACTGAGATCACTATCTGAAGTGTTTAAGGGGCAAGTACAGTATATGTATAGAGATTCAGTATATGGTTTCCATTTAATAAACTTGACATAATTTTGGCCGCCTTCAGCATGCGCTATGCTGTTAGAAATATGGAAATTGGAAATGAATGTGAGCACATTCAGTTGAAAACACCTTAATCCAAGTTAGCGTTATGGTAGGCTCAATGTCTAAGGGCGTTTTGAATGTAATTATATTTGATCACTTTTCTGCTGAGCCTGAATTATATGTTCCACATCCTCCAGGAAATGGACTTGTATGGCTTGTTTGTGAAAGCGGGTCAAGTTTTGTTTTTGTTTTTTGTTTTTTTATGTTTCTCAGGAGTATTTGTAATTTATTTGCTAATTAACTACAGGCTGATATTCACTGGCCGGCCCTTTGGTCTTCTTCCACTGACCACAGCCCCTGCCATTTGGGTTTGGATTAGTTCTGCTTGAAGGGTTTCTCCAGGAGTCCAAAGGGACCGTGCCTAAACAAATTTGGACCTATCATCAATGGGAGACGTTTCTTCTTCTCTTTGAATTTCTACCCCTGTAATGACAAATCATTAAGAAACACCTAAAACCATATAAGAGGGACATTTCCTTTTACTTTTTTGTCGACGCATGTTGTATGAATTAAGTTAACTGAGTCTGTTCTGTTATTCACCATCAGGGTGACGTATGGAAAATCGTCCAGTAATTTTGCAAGGCGTCAACTCTGAATTTTCACTTCAAGGGTCATTGTTCAAATGGTTTTATTCTAAGAGGTAAGAGCTCCACTGAGGATTTAACTGCTGGCAGTATGATTGCTTGCTGAATTTTAAAAGATTACTGCGTGTAATGTGTTAATTGAAAAACCTACTGAGGCATGCAGCAAAAAATGAAAATGCATTGTATTTATAACAAGACTATGCACTTGTAGTCTTGAAATTATTTGCTAAAAGTCACTCATATTCAAATAAACCTTGTACAAGATCACTTAAAAATCAAAGGAATTCACTCTGCTATCGGACCCATTTACTGAAAGATGTGCTTGTTCCATTTTTTTCAGTAGCACATCTTCTGCTGTAAACTGGCTTGTCACATGCAATGATCTGCAAGGGTTGTCAAGTTAAAGTGGTACATAGTTATTGCACATTAAGATACATTGACAAACACTGCATCCACACGAAGAAAAAAAACCCAACAAAGTCATTGTAGCCTCTGGATTCACCTCAGTTGTGATTTTTGGCCATGGAAAGTACAGATATTAGGCATTGGAGTAGCATGTTCAGGGGAAGGCTTGTTTGAGGAAGAGCAAATGTGGAATGTGCAGAGGACGGCCATAAATTGTGTCATGCGCCTACCACAAGATATGTTTAGTTTACTAGCAAGATACATTTTGTTGAGGGATGTTTGTCTTGGCAAAAGCCTCGGTCTTGCACATTCTAAGTAGGTGTGGGAGAAAGTTTGGCTGAATCTCAGTTGGCCATGTAGCATGCTAATCTGAAAAAACAAATGGCTGAAAAGAAGCATTTAAAAACAACTTCTGTTCCATGGTTAACATACCTCATCCCACTGCACCCAATGTCTCTCTCTCTTAAATGTGCCTCCGAAAGTTTCCCAGTTTCTAGAAAAAGGGCTCAGTGTCTGCTGCACACAAGGACCTCATGTTTTCTTCTCTTTTGATCCTGAAGGGGAAGTATGAGTTAAACGAAACGCAATGGCCAATTATGAAGTGTTTAGGGCCCAAGGTGGCTTTTACAGTTGCATTTGGTTTTGACTCAAGCATTAATACAAGTCACCGTAGTTAACATGGAATTCCACAAATCAAAACTACAAAAGTTACATTCTCAAAAATCAATTCAGTATTTTCCAGTTTGGAAAGTCTAATTAAAGCCAACTGAATAAATATTCTTAAATGGATTAATATGAGTTAGTGACGCATGTCTTCTAGAAGGAACTGCTGAATATTATTATTGGTTGCCAAACCCTTCAAGTAAGTCTAAGACTAATGAATGTCTTCAGTTCCATTTTGCTTGGTGGTTTTTGCAGAATTGCTGTCTCAGTTTTGCAACTTTCATAGTTAGGAGAGAGTTCACATCCACCATGAAGAGGCTGACCCAGATTGACTTTTACTTTCTTCACTTGATGATATCCCACCAATTTCAACCCAAGACCTAGAAATGCAAAAAAATGTAATTTATATGGCAATTTATATTGCAACACACAATGAGACATGCCAGATAAAGACAAGCACAAAGACACGAAGATGTTTTCTTTTATTAACCTACCTCTCAAAAGATCTATTGGCTTTGTTGCATTCTCACTGATACTCTCCTTCTGGTTGTTGAGCTAGTAATCCTGCGACTCTGGGTCCTGCTTCGCTGCTCTGAAGGATAGCCTACCACCTGGGTGGATGCTCGCTGCACCTGCAGACCTTCAAGCTCCCTCATATCCCTGGCCATTTGAGACAACGTCTGGCCTGGGTTCGTCTGCAGTCGTTGGAAGAGGCTTTCCCTGTTAACTTTCCTTTCTGGGCAGTTGAAGGTCAGGGCCACCCCAGAGTCTGACTTCATCTCCCTGGAAAAGCCGTCTGAGGTGCCATCAAAGCAGCGCCCAATAGCAATCTCCTTTGCCACCCTGGGGTTTTGATCTGTGACTGTGTAAATGCCATAGTTGTGTCCAAGAGGATCAAAAGGAGCCAACATAGTGAATGCATGTGACTCATTGTTTTGAGTGACCGGTGGGTGTTTAATGAGGTATTCTTGCAGCAGGCTGTTGGTGTTGATCCTACGACAGTTGCCCTGTGGGAGGACTGATATCAAGGATCTGTCCACCTCAGCTTGATCAAACAACATGCCGCTACATTTAAACTCTACACAGGCTGCTGAGGTATTACTCTCTCTCATGTCCCGAGTGCTACGTATATCTCTAATGCCATAAAGCTTGCCTTTGGTCTCACGGTGTGTTCCTCCCATGTTCTTTGACCTGACCATCACTTCCTTCTGTCCATGGATCTTGACCTTGATGAAGCAGGCCCTGAACTCCTGAGGATTAGGCCACCAGGAGAGGTAGTCTCCTGTCCAGGTTGTCAAATCAGTCTCCTGGAAAGGAACAACATTGTATTCATATTTGTCCTTTTCCACTCTGAAGAATCTGAAATGATTCGCATCAACAGGGGCATTTTCACAGGCTATTAAGTTCCGATATGGATATATCGGTCCATTGGTTTCCTCAAAATTATTTGGGTTAGGCTTTGCCAAGTTAATGCTGAATGCCGTTTTCTTCAGGGCTGGATCCTCATGGTCTGAGCGCTGGTAATCTATTTTATCCAAATATGGTTGAGACACCCCAATGATGTTTGGATTCATCTTTGGGGAAGAAGGAGCTGCCTCCAATTCCTCCCCACCTATCATTGCCGTGACATAGGCTGTGTAAGCATCAGGCCTCTGGGCATCACAGAAAGCTGGTAAACAGGCCCCATTATGTCCGGTTATGACACTGTCAAAGCGGCCCCATGCCCTGGGATTTGACGAGTAGCCAGGCTTGGGCTCTAAGTTGATCAAGCTGATTACAACACCCTCCAACTGCTCAGTAGGAAGGAATTTGTCACTCATGTAGGCTCGGACTTTGACATAGCAACGACGATTTTCAGGTACATCCAGGTTGAACAGCCTTCGTTCTCTGATCTCCATGTTGCCAATGAGGAATGTGCGCTCCTCTCGTTTGCTCCTCCCATGGCCACCGGTAGTTCTCTGAGTGTAGCTAAAGTCACTCTCCTCCTCCCATACCCCTGTATCTGGATTCAAGGACCAGAGTTTCATTTTGGGGATGTGCTCTTGCATCTTGACATGCTGTGTGTCAAGAAGGACTTGAACTGCTTCTGCGCCAAGGACCTCCTGGTTGGTCTCATCCCTGAAGTCAACAGAAAACATGCCATAGGTCCTCAATGGAAGCATATCACCTTCATCATCCACAAAATTGAGATCACCAGGGGCTGCAGCAGCTGTAGTGATATTTCTTGGGTCAATGAATGTGACGCTGGCTTTCACAGTTCCTTCATAAACCTCTCCATTTTCTTTGTGGAAAGAATTGGGGGGAATAACTAACTGGCCTATGGGGTCCTCCCCCTGAATGTCTCCCAGCTCAATGGTGTTGGTTTCTCCTGCATCGATATCAATTGGTACCTGCTTTCTCATTACCTTCACATCGTGGTAGATAGAGCCACCCCTCTTATCAAATATAAATACTTTAGGAGTATCAATGAACTTCTCTGTGGGATCAACAAAGTTCACCACAAATCTCTCAGTGTCTGGCCTGACGTGTAATGTGAAACCACCTTGGTATCCAGTGGTGCCCACTCTTTCTTTACCAATGTAGATGTGCCCGAATCGCAGAGGCTCATTATTGTCTGCTGTGACCACTCTTCCACGAACCAGCACAGTAGGCTCCACACACTTTTGACAGCTGCACTCAGTCACAGCCCGGACGGGCAACTTGTAGCGCCCACAGTCAATGATTCGACTCTCCATACTTTGGACCCCACAGCAGAAACCACCACCATCCCTGCAGCGCATATCATAGTCCAAGGAGCCAGCACATTTGCTGTGAGGGCAGCGGCCAGCGTTGTAGAACATGGAGGCAGTCCCAGGTTGAACACAATCCATCGGGAGTCTGATGAGATGATTCTCAGGGGTGGAATTGCATGCCGGTGCTCCCGTAGCTGTGGAATACACAATACATTATGCATTAGTGTTGATGTTGACACAGAATCATGTTTATAATGTGTAGATGAAGGTTCACTTAATACTCTGTAGAATAAAAACATTATCTCCTGCCTCTTGGCTAGTACAAGTTTCACCATCTGCTTATAAGATTACAAGCGTTAGGAATAAATTGCAACTTGTAAACTGAGTATTAAACTAAATGTGCCTTTCTCTGTTTCCCTTTTTCTCACTTTCACACATGTACATAGACACGCACATACCCACAAACCCCCACACTTCCGCGCACACGCACACACACACACACACACACACACACACACACACAAAATGTCATCATGATGGGCTGGCCAAGTTGGGCTATGAAGCAATTCATGATGGGGATTCATGATCCATTTATGATGGGGAAGGACTTGAAGTTGAAAAGAACATGTATTTACCAAATATCCAGATGGGAATTGTAAAGAAAAGAATTCTGTTCACCCTGAAATTAGCAAAAGGATTAATATGAATGATATCATGGTCTGGTTTATGGTCCCGTACTGTTGTTCAACTCCCCACCTCTGAAATAAGTTGACTATTGCAGACAGATGAAACCGTCTAATTTGAGTGAAATATCATGATGGTAGTGCTGGTGGCTTTACCCAGAACACGAAATTTCCTTGAGAGTTAAGACGTTTGTCTCAGCTCATGTGAATGAAAATATATTTAATGAGCTTTCACAGGAAATCTTGATTAAATGGTATAACTGAAGGTAATATAACACTAGGGGGAAAAAATGCCACAACTGGGCACAAGAAGTGAAGCAGGTCTGCGGTCCTGATCCAAGCCCCAGGTGTTGTTTTTCTCCTCACTCCTGTAGATCGTATCCTAAAATGGCTGATGGAACATGCGGGAATTCTCTTCAACAAGTCTGGGGTTGAACACTTGAGCACACTCCTTTAATGACCCTTTCGGTTACTTTGTGTCTTGGCTAACAAGCACTTAAGGGGATGTGCATAATATGTATCTTTTCTGCACAAATGTGAGAATGCATACTTTTCTGGCCTTTACGGGGGGGGGGGACTGAATGTATTGACAATCTTAGATTTCACTTCAAAATGACAGAGTTCTGGAGAAGTTGGGTCTGAGGTTTTACAATGTCTAGCGCTGTCTTTCATAGTACAGAATACGTGTTCAGGGAGGAGCAGTTTCAACCAATATAAACATAATAACATTTTACTGTTCCATATGCAGGACTCTGGGAGCCCTGATATTTTATGATAATTTATGATTGTGTATGATTTGCTTCAGCCATTTATATACTAAACTATAGTAGAAGTTATGTACACTCAACAATTTCATACACTTTTTCACCAATGTTTTCAGTGACTTTTCCATTACTTCTCCACAACTTTTAACTTAATTCCCAGGACACAGAGAAGCTTTTTTTTTTTTTTACAGCTGCCACTGTAAAGGTGTGTTTTAATATGATGCGAAAATCAGTCTATATTTCAAATACTGTATATGAGCCACAACAACTTTTGCAGGCCATATTATGCACTTGTCCATTTGAAGCCACTAATTTTTGAAGCTGCACTCACCGGGCATACTGTCGACAAGCTAGCTAGCTAGCTAAAATGAAAGCTAGCCAGCGGAGAAACATGAAAGCGTAGTGAGACAAACTGCTGCATGTACACACACACACACACATCAGCGATTCTAAAGTCCTGCCACAATGGTTATACTATAAAACCAAGTATCGTGTCAGGACTCAGTGCTGGTTCCTGTGGATCACAGTTAGAGCTCAGTGCTTTCTGATGAATGGCTGTATTCAGTCTCTATGGGGAGTGCATGTCCATATCGTGTCTCTGTGCTTTTCCTTAGTGGTGTCACTTGAAGTTTAACCTGCGTAGGAATTTCTTTGAATATACTACTGTAAAATGAATTCTGACAACATCCATCAGGACCTCATTTTTCACATGCATTACCTCAGTGCAGGGGCGCCACAAGGGATTTTGGACCCCATGAATAGATATCACATTGATGAATACAAAGTTATTAATCTTAGGTTCTAATACATTTTGAAGGGCCCTGCCCCCCCTCACTCCCCAACCCCATACAGCGTCACTTCCCCCATATGCAGTGTTCTGTTGGATACTTGTATTATTTACCTTTGTTGGGGATTATGATTCATACCATAGCAATTTATCATACAGTAGACGGGAGTTTTCATGTCTTTTTGATCCTAAAGCTCCCACAAAATTTGACCACATGAAAGCAATTTCTGCACAAGCGTTTGAATGTTTTAGTTTTTATTTGCTTCTTTTTTTCTCTTTTTTTTTTTTACCAAATTCAAATTCTCTTTTAAATTGATCTCCATGACTAACTGCAAAGAAAACATTGATAAGGTAATGTCAAAATGTTGAATAGCTTACTTCATTTATTTGGGTTTTCTTCACGGGATGAATAGATAACTTTTGGCAGAATGAACCCTTTTACATACCAAGAACAGTAAGAGAGGCTGGAGAGGACTTGATGCTGCCAGCGGGGCTGCTGGATTTGCAGTGGTACTGTCCTGACTGCTCAGGCTTCAGGTCTTTTAGCACAAGGTCCTCTTCATACTTATACACCTTTCTGTCCAGCAGTGTCCCATTGTGGTACCTGGATGGAAACAGAAACAGTCAAAGAGAGGAACAGGAAGAGAGGGATAGTGACAGGAATATTTTGATCTTTTTTGATACTTTATTGATCCCCGTAGGGTAATTCTGCTCTGCATTTAACCCATCCTAGCTGTATAGCTAGGAGCAGTGGGCAGCCGCTGTGCTACACCCAGGGACCAACTTCAGTTTGTCTTGCCATGCTTCAGTTAGGGACACAGACAGGAGTATTAACCCTTACATGCATGTTTTTCTTTCTTTTTCTTTTTTTTTGATGGTGGGGGAAAGCGGAGTTACCGCAGAAAACCCACCACAGACACGGGGAGAACATGCAAACTCCACACAGAGGATGACCTGGGATGACCCCCAAGGTTGGACAACCCTGGGGTTCAAACCCAGGGCCTTCTTTCTGTGAGGCGACAGCGTTAACCACTGTGTCACCATACCGCCAAAGAAACAAACTAACTAACTAACAAATAAATAAATAAACAGAGAAAACAGTGATAGTACGATAAAAAGATAGACAATAGAGAGATGGAAAAGCAGAGTTTTAAGTTCTCTGTAAAAACACCTCATGTAATAAGCCAGCAAAGCATGAAAGAAAAAAAGGAATAAATACACATACACCACACACATACACCTAAACACACACACACACACACACACACACACACACACACCACAACACAAGTCAACACAGCTTCAAACGCCATTAATTTAAAGCTGCAAATCACAACTTTTCTTTATCAATAAGTCGTTATTTTATCCATTTCAAACATGACAATGATGTGCCATTTCTTAGGACAGACAACTTGTATTACAGAAGAACAGTGTTCCCATGTAGAGAGCAAACGCCAGTAGATCGGCTGAAGAGCGCTACTTCACGAATGCAGGTATCAAAAAACAGGTGCTCTTTGGATCCAAAGACATATCATGAGACCAAATTAAAAAGAAAAGAGAGAGCTTGGACTTGTAGTTTGCTTTGTGATCAATGAGTCATAACCAAGAAATACCAAGACACACTGCTTTGCAAAAATTAAAAAGCCTTTAATAAATGGGCTTAGCGCCTATATGTTTCAGCTCACAGTCTTCCTCAGGGCCATGAGGAAGACTGAAATAAAATGTTCCATGTAGTTTGATGTGAGAGAAATGGACCTACTGCAACTGATTTCCTTGGACTACAAACAAGGTGTTGCAGCCATTGTTCCTTGTCTACTGTCAGCTCAGCTATAAACAGTTTCCATCCTTGTAAAAAAGGTGATCCTCAGACAAAAACTATTGCAAGTAGTCTTATGGATTACAAACTACATCAAACTTGATGGGAACACTACTCTACAGTAATATTGATTGTCTGTCCAATAGAATATCCCCATGTCGGCGTCACGTTTTATGATGTTTTTTCCTGCTGGAGTTGTACATATTTGCCACTGCACCAGTATTTGTCCTACCCGGTCCAAAAATGTAAACAGCAGTATACAGAGACTGGAGAGTGTCTCCACCTGTCTTAAAGATGCCAGTTAGCATTATGTAAACTGACCTCAAGGTCCAGATGGATACAATAAAGATTTATGAGCGGAGAAAAGTCGCAGATTTCAGCTTTAACTTAGCTGCCATTTTAAGTGTCAGAAGCAGTCTTAATAAGTTGTTAATCTCACCAGTAATATTTGTCGGGCATGGGCAATCCTGTTGCTTTGCAGCACAACAGCGCACGTCCTCCCTCGTAACGCACTTTGTCCTCTGGGTGCTTCACGATGTATGGCTTTTCTGTGGGAAGCAGAAAGAAGCAAATCTCTAGGCCTCTGTCTGGCTGTGGTGAACAGTATCATGACATCTTCCGACACAGTAAAACTCAATAAAGCCTTGCACTATAAACTGGTCTCTATGCTTATGAAAAATTATTGGTACAATGGTTATACTTTGATACACTGCACAGGTGAAACCCATGAGTTTACTTTGTTTCTGTCTATATATATATATATATATATATATATATATATATATATATATATATATATATATATATATATGTGAGTGCATGTGTAAGACTTACCCAGGCCTTCCACTAAACTTGCATTTTGACATTGTGTTGTTTTGTCCTTTTAGGTTTTTTGGGTTTTTTTGCCACAGTCAAGGACTACAGGATGAATGGGCAGAATTCTTACTGGCTCTATTGGACCTTATTAATGAGCATTTGGATTAGACTTAGGGCTCTAGTTTCAGGGTCATAGCACAGTCAAAGGTGCCGATGGTAGTTCACGGCACAAGTCAGCCTGCCAACCTTGATCCGCTACAATTTGTATCTGTGGAAGATGCTGTGTCATTTGCTCTGCATACTGTGTTAAAACACCTTGAAGGAAAAAACACCTATGTTCAGAATGTGTATTGACTATAGCTCTGCATTTAATACCATTGTACCATCTAAATTGGGGTTAAAGCTTAGGGACTTTGGTCTATGTAGTTTCATCTGTAAGTGGTTATATGACTTTCTGAAAGGCAGATCTCAGACAGTGGGGGCAGTTACCAGCTACACATCTACCATAGTTCTCCACACAGGAGAACCTCAGGCTTGTTGCCTTAGTCCCTTACTCAACAGTCTGTTCACACATGACTGTGTTGCAAAACATCATAACAGCATAGTGACATTTGCAGATGACACCACTGTAATAGGACTGATAAATGACAACAGTGGCGATAGGAAGGAGGTGGGGGACCTATAACAACCTCTCCCTAAAATGTTGAGAAAACAAAGGAGATAACTGTCAATTTTAGGAAGTCCAAAGTGGTTCAGACACCAGTTTACATCAATGATGTCTCTGTTGAAATTGTGAAGAACTTCATATTTTTAGGCATTCAGATCTCAGACTCCCTCTCCTGGTCGCTTAACACCAGTTGTATCATTAAGAAGACAAAACAGAGACTATACTTTCTAAGATGTCTTAAAATTTTCAAATTGTCCACAAAAATCCTGGTTAGTTTCTATCAGACCACCACAGAGAGCCTTACTGGAAGTATGCCGGTGTGGTTTGGCATCTTGACTGAACAGGACCACAAACAGCTGAGAAGGATAGTAAGAAGAGCTTCAAAAATCATAGGAGCAGCACTGCCACAGCTTCATTCACAGTAGAAGGAAGGCCCTAAGTATCATGGAGGACAGCAGCCACCCAGCACATGGTCTGTTCTCACTCCTCCCCTCAGGACAATGCTTACAGAGCATCAGAGCTCCGACCAACCGCCTCACAGACAGTTTTTACCCCAAGGAGGTCAGAATAATCAACAGTAAGCTCCTTATAACTTCAGTGATTTATTATTTTGTGGGATTTCTTATTTATTGTTTTTATTTATTATTTCCTTACATATAGTTTTAAGGGCTAAGAGAGCCAGGGCATATGCATTTCATTACATTTGAAGATACATGCTACTTTTTGTATGTATATGATAATAAAGTGAAATTTGGATTTGAACTTGTACGGCCAATACTTTTTTTTTACTAATTTCAGGACATGCTGTGTTGGCAGTAATCAGACGCAACAGAGGCAAAGTTGTAAAAGGGTTGGATATGGTTACCAGCTCTGCTCCTGGAGAGCTATCATCCTGCCGGTTTTCACTCCAACCTCAATTTCACACATCTGATTCTACTAATTACCTACTTACCAAGACCTTGATAAACTGAATCAGATGTGTCAAATTATGGTTGGAGTGAAAACCGACAGGATGGTAGCTCTCCAGGAACAGGGTTGGTAACCAGGATGAGTGGTGGAGCTGTCTTCAGTTACAGCCAGTCACGTTGATTGTTTTATGTTGGAAGACAATGATACATGTGTGGATATTTTGTTTCGTGAGTAAAAGATTTTGGACAGCAGTCATTAGTAAAATTATTCACGAAATAGGCAACATAATGTACTCAAAAGTGACGTGTGTGATTTTGGATGTCTTTGCTTAGTGCACATTCGCCCAAAGCCTGGAAACTACCACACAATGCCCTGTGTCTGTGCTACGACGTGGTCTGACCAGTCAGGGACGCAGGCGTAATATTTGGTTTTATTTGACACCAAACTAGCACTGTGCCACCTGATTTTGATTGAGCCCCACGCCCATTTCGGTGCAAGTGATGTCATGGTGAGCCCGGAAATTAGAAAATGTGCCCAGGTAAGAGAAAATCCACCTCGTGCCCAACAAAATTGTCACTACGTCTGTGTTAGCGCTACTGCTGGCTTTCCTATCCGGAAACTAGAGCCCTTAGTATCGCCAAAATTATACCAAGCCTAAATATTATGATATAAACTTCTAATACATTTATCTTTGCTCAAGGATCTTATATTTTTGCTACACTTCATCTAAGAAGGAATGCTTTATTTGTCATTGTAAGCAAGCATACAATTAAATACATTTAAGCCATCCTATGGTATAGGAGCAGTGGGTAACTGCAGTGTAGCATCCAGGGGCCAACTCCAGTTCTTCTTTCCCATTGCCTTGGTCTGGGGTACAGATAGGAGTATTAAGCGTAACATATACACTATATGTACCAAAGTATTGGGATGTCATAAAAGCTCCTGTAGGCCATTACACCTACAGGAGCTTTTATGACATCCCATTCTAAATCCATAGGCATTAATATGGAGTTGCCCCCCCCCCCTTCGCAGCTATAACAGCTTCCACTCTTCTGGGAAGGCTTTCCACAAGATTTTGGAGTGTGTCTGTGGGAATTTTTGCCCATTCAGCCAGAACAGCATTTGTGAGCTCAGGCACAGATGTTGGATGAGAAGACCTGGCTCTCAATCTCCGTTCTAGTTCATCCCAAAGGTGTTTGGTGGGGTTGAGGTCAGGGCTCTTGTGCGGGCCAGTCAAGTTCTTCCACACCAAACTCACCCAACCATGTCATAATGGACCTTGCTTTGTGCACTGGGGCACAGTCATGCTGGAACGGAAAAGGGCCCTCCCCAAACTGTTCCCACAAAGTTGGAAGCATAGAATCCAAAATGTCTTGGTATGCTGAAGCATTAAGATTTCCCTTCACTGGAACTAAGGGGTCTAGCCCAACCCCTGAAAAACAACCCCATACCATTATCCCTCCTCCGCCAAACTTTATAGTTGGCACAATGCAGTCAGGCAGGAGGTAACGTTCTCCTGGCATCCGCCAAACCCAGACTCGTCCATCAGACTGCCAGACAGAGAAGCGTGATTCGTCACTCCACAGAACACGTTTCCACTGCTCCAGAGTCCAGTGGCAGCGTGCTTTACACCACTCCATCCAAGGATTGGCATTGTGCTTGGTGATGTAAGGCTTGCATGCAGCTGCTCGGCTATGGAAACCCATTCCATGCAGCTCCCGGCACACAGTTTTTGTGCTGATGTTAATGCCAGAGGAAGTTTGGGACTCTGCAGTTATTGAGTCAACAGAGCATTGGCAACTTTTACGCACTATGCGCCTCAGCACTCGTTGACCCCGCTGTGTGACTTTACATGGTCTGCCACTTCATGGCTGAGTTGCTGTTGTTCCTAAATGCTTCCACTTTTCAATAATACTATGTACAGTTGACCATGGAATATCTAGCAGGGAAGAAATTTCATCAACTAACTTATTGCAAAGGTGGTATCTTATGACAGTACCACACTTGAATTCACTGAGCTCTTCAGAACGACCCATTCTTTCACAAATGTTTGTAAATGCAGACTGCATGGCTAGATGCTGGTTTTTATACACCTGTGGCAATGGGTCTGAATGAAACACCTGAATTCAATGATTAAGAGGTGTGTCCCAATACTTGTGTACATATAGTGTATATCTTTGATGATGGGAGGAAACTGGAGCACCCAGCAGAACATGCAAACTCCACAGAGAAACAACCTGGGATGGCCTGGGATTTGAACCCCGGACCTTCTTGCTGTGAGGCAACAGTGCTAGCCACTGGGCCGCCGTGCTACCCAAAAACTAGCCGCCCAACGTGGGGCTCGAACCCACGACCCTGAGATTAAGAGTCTCATGCTCTACCGACTGAGCTAGCCGGGCTTTCTGGCAACTGACTATAGGAGTATTAAATCCAACATATATGTCTTTGATGATGGGAAGAAACTGGAGCACCCAGCAGAACATGCAAACTCCACAGAGAAACGACCTGGGATGGCCTGGGGTTCAAACCCAGGACCTTCTTGCTGTGAGGCAACAGTGCCAACCACCATGCTGCCCAAAAGCTAGTCGCCCAACGTGGGGCTCGAACCCACGACCCTGAGATTAAGAGTCTCATGCTCTACCGACTGAGCTAGCCGGGCTTTCCAACAGTTGACTATTTACAAAAAGTGACAAGCGCTCACAGGTGCACCCTGCATGAGCTAACTTGTCAGTATTTGTAACTATATCGCTGAGCTTCTTACCAGCTGATTTGAGGGTAACCCGCACCCAGGATATTCCTGTGGTTTTACTGGACGAGGAGGCCACAGCCGGAGCAAATTTCTCCTTCCTGATAGAGAGCTGAGTTGGGCTGGAGGAGCAGACTCCTGGGAGTCTGAACTGGCCCTTGGTATCTGTACGTGCTAGGATGACCTTTGGGCTGTTGGCCATTGCCACACTTGCCCCTGCCAGGGGAACACCAGTCACGCTGTAAACTTCTCCTTGCAGCACTTGGCCGTCACACACACACTGGCTGCAGTCCTCGCTGGGACGGCCCTCTGTGCAAACGGTCTGACATTTGGCTGCATGGCGGGAGAGAGACAGAGATAAAGACCAAGACAGAGTGACACACAGAGAGAGAGAGAAAGGGAGCGAGACATAGAAAGAAACATCTGAAGAAAGCTAAATAGTGAGAGATGCTTTTATGCACTGTTTTACTGTACAACAGTTCCAATGCAATATTCTGTTTTCAACATCAACATGAATTTATATGTTTTCATATCATCCACACACTTCAGGCCATCTGCCTTCTACTGTACCAGGGCATGGATGTCTCCCACACTTCTGTAACTCTGCAGGTCGTCCAACACACTGCACCGTCAAAGAGGTCCTCACACAGGTCCTCCTTCTGATTCGACGGCCTCCTCCACAGGTCACCGAACACGCACCCCACCGACCCCATGGACTCCATTTGGCTAATCATGCAGGTAGATTGGGGGCAGGCAGACATGTATATTTATAAATGTAACAAGGCATTAAGTCAAGAAATGAGAGGGTTTCTGAGTGAAAAGCTTATTCTTTCATTGACAGAGATAGACCCAAATAAAATAATTTATTTTGAACAAATCAATCATACCAAGAAATTATTTATTACATTCAGAGCGCTCTCATATGTTTTTCTTTCTGTAGCTCGAAGGAAAGATCAAGCTAGTGGCTAGCTTTAAAGTTAGACTCTGTAAAGGTGTCACTGAGCGACCTCTGGACAAATCAGCGTCACTTGGATATCACACTTAGCTGACATTTTTTTGTTTTGCTCTGATGTCTGATATCTATCTGGACATATTTGCGTTGGAGTTGAACGGGAATAGGGGAGGGGTTGTGACCATAGGTGGATTATGAGACATTGGGCCCCTGGGCATGGATGTATAAAAAGCCCCCCCGCATATACACACAATTAACAGTATATCAATTAAGAAATACTTTCACCTGCTGTTTCCTTCAGTTTTTCAGTAGGACTTTTGGGGCACTGCTATTGACATGAATAACTAAGCCCTTTGTCTATGCGACAAGAAATGCAAAGTTAATAACAGCGACTTCACACAGAGGCTCTAGCTTAGGGGCCCCTTGAGCCTTTGAGTCCCTGGGCCTGGACCCTGGAGGCCTGTTCGGTAATCCACCCATGGTTTTGACAACTTTTCACGATGGAAGACAGAGGAAAGCGTCCTTACTTGAAAAACATATGAGCTGTCACCATTTGGTAAATAATCGATACGCTATCCTGAAACGGAAACGTTAAAAGCAAAGGAAGGTTCACAGGCGATGTCACAGCGCTGCTCCCCTCATCAACTCTTTCAGTGCACCTTCCCTCACATTTCAAAACCGTCAATTTCCAGAACCAGGGGTCTTCATGTTTGACCCAGATAAGGGGGGAAAAAAATCAAGTCGTCACATGCAGCAGATGTAGCATGAATCCTCGTTGCTTTTACTACATTTCCATTTCAGGGAAGCGTATCCAATATTGACACGTTGGCGAGAGCGGTTACATGCTCGTATGCTTTCCATGTGAGAACGCTCCGTCAGCCATTGCAAAAAAGGTGTCCTACTATACTGCCACAACCCTCCCGTAGTCCCTCTCAACTCAAACACACACACATCCAGATTCATCCATCCATCTATTATCCAAACCACTTATCCTGCTCTCGGGGTCATGGGGATGCTGCAGCCTATCCCAGCAGTCACTGGGCAGCAGGCGGGGAGACACCCTGGACAGACCACCAGGCCATCACAGGGCCCACACACACACACACACACACACACACACACACACACACACACACACACACACACACACACACACACACACACACACACACACACACACACACACACACACACACACACACACACATATTCATACCTAGGAACAATTTAGTACAGCCGATTCACCTGACCTACATGTCTTTGGACTGTGGGAGGAAACTGGAGCACCCGGGGGAAACCCATGCAGACACGGGGAGAACATGCAAACTCCACACAGAGGACGACCCGGGACGACCCCCAAGGTTGGACTACCCCAGGGGCTCAAACCCAGGACCTTCTTGCTGTGAGGCGACCACGCTAAAACACTGCACCGCCATGCCACCCCCAAGTGTTAGCTTTTACAAGCAAAGGACAGACCTGTTAAGTGCTCATGACTTCTGAGCACATTTTGAATACTGCAGGGAAACAAGTAGGCTACTCTACCTAAGCTGGTGATCAGCTAACAGCACTCCACTGCTGTACAGTTTATGAGGCGCTAGTGTCACCGATGCCGTTTTTCTAGACATAGCAAAAAAACATGCATAACACACACGCATCCATCAGCGGGTGGAGGCACGAGTGAAAAAAACACATCCAGCCGTCTAAATCTCAGACCACAATGAAAAAATTTAAGCTAAGTGCAATAACCAAGTGGGGGCTCCGTTGCATAGAGGCAGCTCTTTGATACCGTCACAGAGTCTACCTTTAAGGAGTGGTTTTGGCATGTCACGGCTGATAAAGGATTTACTAAACCACTGAGCTGATACTAAACCAGTGTATCATGGATTTCCAAGTATTTGCTCA
This sequence comes from Lampris incognitus, assembly GCF_029633865.1. Lineage (NCBI taxonomy): Eukaryota > Metazoa > Chordata > Actinopteri > Lampriformes > Lampridae > Lampris > Lampris incognitus. Next base: position 95,510,317 of record NC_079213.1, on the reverse strand, counting down.
TCCCTGCGGTGCAATACAGGTATTAGAGACAGGGCTGAGCGCCGCTCCTACATGGCAGAGAAGGTCACTCACAGTCACTGTGAGTGACAGATAATTGGAAGAAGGATACAAATGAGAAGAGCAATGATCCAAAATAATTTTTTAAACAAAAATTGAAAAAGGAAAAGGAGAACAGCAACAAAGGCTTTTTGTGTGATTAAACAGTACCGACTGGAAATGACTTGATTCCTCTTTGTGCAGCAGCAGATTTTTATATTTGTTTTATCAGAGTAATTGTTAATGCGGTCCCGGTGTTCCAGCACAGATGTTTTGGCAGCAGACAAACTACTCCGGTTGTACAAATACTGTGATGACTGTGGCAGGCTGACTGGTTCAAGGTGAAACAGGGGCCTTTTTTTCTGCCTTTTGAACCTGAGAGAACAGTCTGAGCATCTAGTGGTATTAATGTCACAGAAAGTGTATAATCCCATATGAAAATGGATCATAGCAACACCATAAAAAAAATGCTACAGCATTCTTGCACATTTTTTTCCCATTTTGTTTGTTTTTGATACATTGCTGTAGTAAAACTATAATATTTCTATAGTGCAGAAAGTGTTCCTATAGTATTACTGAAACGCTGTAGTAAATAGCTATAGTGCTCATATAGTACTGTGATGACAAAAACACAATAAATACTGTAGTAAATTTCTACTTTCTATGGTTTTACTGTTGTCCTTTGACCGATGGGCTGCACTAAAGTATACGTTTGACTATGCACTGATGCATGTACACATATTCAATAATACAGAGAAAAACCACTGCCATACTTAATATAGATTGTATTGTTTATATAATGAAGCGATATGTTATTTCCTCTTTTTGCTTGCCTTCCCTACAGTGAGGTCAAAGCATTGGCCCAGTTGCTGAACAACACCCATGGAGACAGTAAGGATTCAGTTTCCCACTGAAGGACATAAGCAGTATGGATGTGAACCAACACAGGGCTCATTTACTTTGGTATGGAGCCATGCTTTTTTTTTCTTTTTTGGGGGGGGGGGGTTATCACATTGCATAATAAAAAAAAAAAGTCAGAGTTGTACTGTAAGTTACAGTACAACTCTGGCACATGTTATGTGTTTTGGATCTCCAGTCACCTGAACATGGAGGGGTGGCACACTCCCTTCTCTCTGAATGGTGCCCCTGGCATGCTGGCACCAACAGGAGCGGCACAACCTGGGTGCTCACGCAGGTCCTGTGGCGGACCCGGATGCCCACGTCATTACAAGCCATGGTTGAACAGGGACCCCACTCGCTCCAGTCGGTCCAATAGGCCTGGACTGAACATACACACACACACAATAAACAGCAGAGGATTAAAACCTGAGTCAAAGTTTAGGAGTCTGCAATGGTACCCTGCAGACTCAATTCACAGCAGGCAAAAATGAAATCAGGTTTTTCTACCACAGAGGACATTCATTGCCATCAAAGGAGTCATCCCTTTTAACTACAGTACCTGACAGTACCCGTTACAGTAACATGCTCTTGTTTGCATATAAATATGAATAGTCAAAGTTTTTTATTTTTGAAGGATACCTGGAGGGCACTGGAAGCGAACATGGTAGTTGGAACAGATGCGGCCATAGGGCTGCTCCTTGTTGATGCACCAGAATCCCTTCTCCAAGCTGGAGTGGACCACCTCCCCAGTATCAGACGCCGCCACCCAGTCTGTGGTGCGGACCTCCATGGCTGTGGGACGGGGGCACACCCTCTCTCTGTAGTAGAAACGGATGGCCTCCAGCCGCTCGTAGTCTCCATTACCACCTGGATGGTCGATGTTGAACCAGGACGTCCACTCTGTCACACCTGGAGGTGCACAAAGAGGGACAAGCGGGTTAAAACCACGCTGGTGATGGTGGTGGTGGTGGAGGGGTTTTTTGGGGGGGGTTCCCCCCTTTTTCTCTCAATTATATTTGGCCAATTACCCCACTCTTCTGAGCTGTCCCAGTTGCTGCTCCACTCCCTCTGCTGATCCGGGGAGGGCTATAGACTACCACATGCCTCCTCAGATACATGTGGAGTCGCCAGCCGCTTCTTTTCACCTGACAGTGAGGAGTTTCGCCAGGGGGACGTAGCACGTGGGAGGATCACACTATTCCTCCCAGTTCCCCCCCCCCCCCCGAACAGGCGCCCCAACTGACCAGAGGAGGCGCTAGTGCAGCGACCAGGACACATACCCACACCTGGCTTCCCACCTGCAGACACGGCCAATTGTGTCTGTAGGGACGCCCGACCAAGCCGGAGGTAACACGGGGATTCGAACGGGCGATCCCCGTGTTGGTAGGCAACGAAATAGACCGCTATGCTACCTGGACACCCAGTGGTGGAGATTATTAATCAGGGCTGAGGAACAGAGGGGAAACGAAAGAAAAGTAGAGACGGGGGGGGGGGATGAGGGGCGAGCACAGAATGCAAAACTAAGTGGGGGAGAATGGAGGGTGAGAGGAAGGCAAAAGGTTTGGAGTTACTCTAACATGGAGGGGAAGGACGGGTCAGCGCCAGGACGGGGGCAGAGAGGGGAAAGAGGAGAAAGAGCAGAGACGGGTAACAAAGTTTAACGGAAGGTCTGCTACTAGCATTTGAGACATAGTTCATACACCCTTGGGAGGCCCACATTGTCCAGCGTTTCTTTCCAAGCCTCCCGGCGTTGACTGATGAGGCACGCCGTCTAGCTTTTTGTCTAACCACATGTTCGGCGCTCGCAGCGGATCCACGGGAGGGACGCGAAGAAAATAGCAGCGTTGCGGTGCATTAACACCATACCGACGGAGTATATCTTTCACTGACCAACACTCCGCTCCGCCGTAATAAATGACCTCCCCTAGGTGGATATCTAAGGTATCTGCCACGCGGATGTGCATGAATTGCGAGCAGGCTGTCAAGACATATGTGCCGAGGGAAGGAAATCTGGATACAAAATATTGCTCGCCTTCCTCGTTCAATTAAAAACAGTTGTTAAATCATGGAAATGCTTGCACTTTTGGGCCCTGGAATGACGAGGACACTTAACTCCGATTCCCTTTGCCTGTGGCTGTCTCCCTGTGTGCCCCGGCCATGGATATTAACTGTGACAACATGCAATGAATAGTCAATCAGATCGCACCGCTGGATGTTTCCACTCCTCCATGTCACCTGGTTCTCTGATTTAAGCCACACTACCTTTCCCTGTTCAGACCTATTCTGACCTTCCATTCAGAGAGACTGTATTAAATCATACAGACAGGAATTCATTTCCAATAATCTTTCCAACCAGCTATTTCCCGTTCTTATTAGTCCGGTGATTCAATGCTGGCACGGTGACAGAGTCAATTCAAAGTTAATGCAAAGTTGAAGCGCCTCTTTAATTGCAGCGCTTCGGCCCCTGTTTGCACTGCTGGAGATACGATGACTTGCTGTAACGTTTTTCCTAAATCATATACTGTTTAAATGAGTTCACACAACACTGTGAACTTGTGATGATTTAACAGTTTTTCAAACCACGGTGTAGTTTGACAACCAGAGAGCACGGTGTACCCTAGTATTTCATAGTTTATATACTGACTGTACATAGAATTTTGCACAAATACAGATCTTGCACAGGTACAGTTGTTGCAGATATAATACATCACCGACATGTATTGTATATTGTACATAGTATTCTCATTTTAGTTTACTTATTTTCTCTTTTTAGCGCTGCTGATATTCATTTATTTATTTTGCATTCTTTCTATTCTTCATGATTTGCTTTTTTGGTTTTTTTGTTTTTTTGTTTTTTGCTCCACCCCCTCTGCCGATCCGGGGGAGGGCTGCAGACTGCCACATGCCTCCTCCGATACGTGCGGAGTCGCCAGCCGCTTCTTTTCACTTGACAGTGAGGAGTTTCACCAGGGGGATGTAGCGCATGGGAGGATCACGCTATTCCCTCCAGTTCCCCCTCCCCCCTAAACAGGTGCCCCAACTGACCAGAGGAGGCGCTAGTGCAGCGACCAGGACACATACCCACATCCGGCTTCCCACCCGCGGACATGGCCAATTGTGTCTGTAGGGACGCCCAACCAAGCCGGAAGTAACACGGGGATTGGACCCGCTATGCTACCCGGATGCCTCGTGTTTTGTTTTGGTTTTTTTGTTCGTTTGTTTTTTTTGATAATGGCATTCAGCATAGAAGGCAAAGGAAGAGTTTCATTGGACAGATAAACTTGTTTTTCACTGTGCATATGACAATAAACACTTTGACTTGACTATGTGTGAATCAGATTTGAAGGATGCAGTTTCCACAGTGCAGTCGGTGAAGCGGTGCAGTACCTGTGCGCTGTGTGTCAGATAATGAGTTGTGGGCCACTTTTCTGATCTTGTCCATCTTGCCTCGTCTCCATTGTTGAGTGTTGTTAAAGAAGGAGCCTGGACACAGAGAGAAGAACATTAGGGGGGGATGACACAGTGATGACATCACCACATCCACCCAAGACCTGGTCCCTGAACCTACTTTAGAAGTGAGACGCTCAATATAAAAACACATTATGTTACTTTTTAGGGGCTAGACGGTAATATTAATCCATCAATCAGTCAAACTCAAACTTTATTTGCTTTAGATTGAAATGAAAGCGCACATATAAAAGGAAGGTAACAATAAAATAAGAAAACAGATAAAAATAAAATAGAGTGAAGAAGATATAATAGAATAATAAAACAGTGCTGATTGACACTATTTAGAGATGTTTACTGTGGCATATTTCATGCATATTTCCAAAATACCAAATTATGAACGTCCTTTACCAAGGTTTCCGAGGGCAAATGGACGATGGCTTATTCCCAAGGTTTTACAGCGCGGCTCTTGGTAACGTGTCTACAGCATGGTTCACAGCTAGTCTGGATGTCTGCGAGTGTGAGAGGATGTGGCTGGACAGGGAATGTCCATTTATGTCATCCCATATGGGCCCACTTTCCGAGGGCATGCACATTCGGGCACAAGTGTGTGTGCAGATATGTGGCCGCATATGCTGGTTCATTTACATGACGCATGCATGCATGCATGCATGCATGCATGTGTGTGTGTGTGTGCGCAAGAGTGTCGAAAATTGAACATTGGTTGGTAACTGTATTCCATGTTTCAATGCACACACACACACACACACACACACACACACACGCACGCGCGCACACAGACTGACAAACCACACACTTTACGTTACACAGCAGTCCAAGCACGTACAGCTCTTTGATCCAAGCATGGGGGCTTTCTCAGCCCAAAGTGAGAGACTCATTACAAAGTCTTTGTCCACATGGAAAAATCCCGCTGACGCTCTCTCTCCATCCTTCATCCTTTATTCTTTCCATCCCTTTCATTCTCTCATTCTTTTCTTCCATGGGTATTCTATCCTTTCTACCTGCTGTTCGTGTGAGCTGAAAGAGTGGCTTGGCCAAGGTCAGACAACAGGCAGAGAGAGAGACAGACAGGGTTGACCCTGAAATATGGGCTGTCAGGAAGACCGATAGACAGAGAGAAAAGGCAGGCAGGCAGACAGACAGGAGGGCTGTCAGACAGATAATCAGGCTTGTGGGATGACAGGCAAGCAGACGCGTGATGGATGGATAGGACAGGAGAGTTCCTCATATAGTTTCTGTGGGAGCCATGTGAGGGAGGTCATACTGTGAGTTAGCACACAGATGTCTCAGTGCACCGGCTGCGATTTCTACATGTCTCCATCTCTCCATCTCACTCTGTCCTCCGCTTTCATCTCCTCCCCCTTGTCCCCCTCTCTCTGCATCCCCTTTCTGTCTCTCGTTCTCTCTCTGTCCCTCTCTTTCTGTCTCTGTCTCTCTCTCACCCTCTCTCTTGCCCTCTCTGTCTCTCTCTCGCTCTCTCTTGCTCTGTCTCTGTCTTTCTCACTCTTGCTCTCTCTCTGTCCCTCTTTCTGTCTGTCTCTCTCTCACCCTCTCTCTTGCCCTCTCTGTCTCTCTCACCCTTTCGCTCGCTCTTTTGCCCTCTCTCACTCTCTTGCTTGCTCTCTCTCTGTCCCTCTTTCTCTCTGTCTCTCTCTCACCCTCTCTCTTGCCCTCTCTGTCTCTCGCTCTCTTTTGCCCTCTCTGACTCTCGCTTGCTCTCTCTCTGTCTCTCACTCTCTCTCGGTCTGTCTCTCTTGCTCTCTGTCTCTCTCTGTCTCCTCCCGCCTCACCTTCTCTTGCTTTCCCCCCCAACTTTCCACGGTCCTCCCCGTCTTCCGCTCTTCTTGTTGCAGCTTCACCTCCATCCCCCTTGCTAATTTCAATACTTGCTTTTGTCCTTCACCTATCATCATCCCCTCTCTGTACCCCCTCCCACCCCTTCGTGTCCCCCCATCAGCAAGTTGTCGGTGTTGCGGACAGTAATCAAGCCCCAGCTGAGACAGATCAGTCCGTGGAGAGTCATCTGCGAGCTGCTGACCGAGCCAGCAAACACAGCCGAGCCATCATTTAGAGCCGGGTCCATCTCGTCCCATGGAGCACGGCATCCACATCTACATGAGCCACAGACAAACACCCACGCACAAGGACACACACACAGCTGACTGAATGCAACTTACGCGCCAAAAAAAATCTGAGCAATTGTTTTTATTTAATTGTGTTTATTTATGTTGTTTTTTGTAAATTCGTATTCCACACGAATCTGGCACAACATGCCATAAATCCCGTGTGCCGAAGCTCAACACACCACTGATGAAAACACAACTCTGGCCCGGGAGGCAGTGTTGCCTGTTGCCATGCTGTGACAAGACAAATGTCATCCCTGTCATCTGTCTCACATACTCACATCCCAGCTGTCCACATTTCTCGGTCTGTCTCCCCACGCGCAAACACACACACACACACACACACAGACACTCTAAAATATAAGCACAAATGCATAAACATAAACAGTGTGTATTTGATGTCTTCTCCTGGCAGATGTTATCTTTGCTAACGTGTCCATATGAAGTCTCTGGTGTCAGCCATAAAAGCATCAACAGGACCAGCCGGACATGTTTGCTCATTTCGTAAAAGCATATATACACAAATACACACAAACATGCACAAGCCTACATGTATGCTCACAGACACATGCACCCAGACAAACTCACACGCGGCTGGAAAACCGTCATCACTGACGCCAACGCAGGGCACCGCCTCGGCCTACTGGCTTGAGAAGAAACGTATTTATACCAGCACTGATTGTTAACTTAACTCATTGGTTTTTAGGTAATGCACCGTGGTCATGTTTTCTCTTGTGGCTTGAAGAGTCATAAATAATCGTGCCTACATTGCCAACTTATAATGCTTGCAAAAACATCAGCTGTTTGCTTGACATTTTATCTTTGATTGCAAACAGGGGCATGTGGGGAAAAAGAATAAACATCATTATTCATGACAAAAACAGATAAAGTAGCTTGATATAGTCTTCCTTAACTCTGCGCATGTGTGCATGTGTGCATGCGTGTGTGTGCACGTCTGTGAGAGCAGTTAGTAGTTCAGGAGGGACACCGCTGAGTTGATGACCAGAGACACCAGCACAGAGGCAAGGGTCAATCCCAGTCCCTGCCGGTTTTACAGCCCACCACTATTCTTTGTTGTGGTGCCAGCAGACTTCTTTTCCCTCTATGACTGTTTTGATAGAACTGGCGAAGCAGAAGCATCGCCCGGCAGAACAGAGATGGGCTATACGGTGCAGTCTAACTACACTTCCCTGTTGGTGCAATAGACAACCAGCTGGTATCATGGTGGACATCTTTAAGGCGACTGCTTGAAAACCTAACGATGGATTTTCATGCAAACCTTTGTTCTCTCAGATGTTATAGAGTGGATTATCACAAACAAATGTTTTCCCGGGGGCGTCCGAGTGACGTGGCGGTCTATTCCGTTGCCTACCAACACAGGGCCCGGCAGTTCGAATCCCTATGTTTCCTCCGGCTTGGTCGGGCATCCCTACAGACACAATTGGCCGTGTCTGCAGGTGGGAAACTGGATGTGGGTATGTGTCCTGGTTACTGCACTAGCGCCTCCTCTGGTCAGTTGGGGCGCCTGTTTGGGGGGGGGGATAGCGTGATCCTCCCACACGCTACGTCCCCCTGGCGAAACTCCTCACTGTCAGGTGAAAAGAAGCGGCTGGCAACACCACGTGTATTGCTGGGGGCATGTGGTAGTCTGCAGCCCTCCCCGGATTGGCAGAGACTGGGATGGCACAGTGGGGTAATTGGCCAGATAAAATTGGGGAGAAAAAAAAGGGGGGGGTGTCCTACTGTCTCTGCAGTGCAGAAGTGTCCCATGCTGGTCCTGTTTGCAGCAGTGCAAGTAAAACCAAACAGTTGTGCCTTCCAAACCGTCTTTACTCCGTCAGCTACAACCGACAACCATTAAGAAGAAAAACGTTTAGATCTAGGTTATTGCATGAGAAAACAAAAGCTTCAAAACTTTGTTTGGTGAAAACCCATGGCCTTTTTTCTTTCTTGTGACTTAATTAGCGTTGATTTGATTAGCGCCCATTCCCAATAGGCTCCGGGTCTCTGCAGACAGTGTGGAGGTGGCATGGTGCACCGGATTTGCTGCGGCTATTATACGAAAGTGTTTGCTGGGGCCAATTCTGCAGGGCACCCAGTCCATCTGTAGAAATGAAAAATCAGCCTTTTTTGTCCTTGTTACGTAACAACGGTATGATGAAGGGCTCGGGACTTCACAGTGGGGCCACTTGGCTTTTTTCATCATCACTTCAAGATGTTTGATAATGAAAAGGAGACCGTTAAAAGATTATTGGGGTCATATATGAGGTGACTAATGGCATTAGGAGGTTAATAGAGGACCCATGTTAGCTAAAATAGATGGAAAATAGTAGGGTAGTTACTTAAGTTATGGTTCACATGTCCCGGTCAGGCTCCTAACGCAGACATATAACGCTTGCTGTTCTTTTAGAACAGCTTGTTAACACTAAATGAATTTTAAAAGCCCAGAGATTTTACTGTGAGCTACTTCATGGAGCTGGTCCATGGTTTAATTTTCGCCTTTAACAAGCAAGGTCATGTGGGATGAACTTGTCTAGAAAAAAAATGTTTTTTGCTTCTGCTGCACGAGTCTCACGTTTTGCAGCCACGCACCTCTTTCTTCTCTCTCTCTGTTGGATATTGAAATGCTTATCGTGCCTTTGGAAAGACATATCTCTTTTCTAGTATATGTTCAACTTTGACATTAACGCTTGCACATGAGGGACATAATAAATCCTTAGTCAGCCTCACCCTGACCCCTCATAAACCATGGTCAGGGTAACCGGATCCAGTATGCAAATAATAGCGCAGGAAACGGAGACAATATGGTAGTTCTGACGCCATCTCGGGGCATTTTAACAGCCGAGCTCTACATAAAGGCATCCGGCACAGAGCCGAGGCCCTCCAATAAAACAGAACACACACAGACAGGTCAGTGACACCGACTGAAATCTTATCTTTGCATCAGTATTCGTCCCGCGCTGCAGGCATTGTCTGCCCCCGGCTCATTTTAAGATCATGTCTGATCACATCCTGACAACTGTGACCCTTATTTTTAGGGACGGCACCATTTAAAGTGTTGCTTACGGATTTGCAAGATTTACGTCACAGGGGTCCTTTCGAAAATACAGCTTGCATATTTCAGCTAAAGCCAGGCTGTACCAAGGCGAATCATCTATTAATAATCAGCAGCGCCTGTTGAAAAGGGCACTTTCTTTCTCCCCCATCACTTTCTAAGCCAGGCTGCAGTTTTCCAGGAGCCAGTGTGCAAACGCTGACTTTGCCAGAGGTCAATAAAAAATAATAATAAAAAAAAAAACACCGCAGAGGAACGGCTGGAGAAAAAAAGCAGAACTTAATGAAATTGCACTCAAAATAGTTTCGGTCAGATTAGGGTGGTTTTGGTTACACCAGATGTACGTTGGCAAAAATACAGGCCTTAACCAGAGGGTCTGGACCCCTGTTTACAATATTCCAGATCTTTACATGAGGGAGAGAACTTGGAAACACCCCCCCCCTCCTCTCCGTGTTACGTAACAGATTGGACATGGCAAGGTTCACTAAAACAGCGAGGTTGCATTTGTTGATGCCTCTCGTCTTGCCATGCCGCAGCTCTGTACTTAAGTGTAATAACAGGAGTGTGCTGTAAAGTGTTAGCGGGACTGGAAACATCTGTCACCGAAGTCTAGCCTCATTTGAAACTGAATGTAATAAGGAGGTATTTGTTCTAAATCAGACATTTTATTTATACAAGAACTTAAGGCAAACCAGTGGGATGAATGTCTTTATGCATGTGGGATGAAAACTCGATTCTGCTTCCTGCATATGAATTAATGGGAAGTAAGGAAACGCTCACGAACTGTGCGGTGGCAACTCTGTGTGTGTGTGCGTGCACATGCGTGTGTGTGTTAATGCCTGTCTGCGTCTGCCTTGAAGTCAGACAGAAGCTGTTTTATGAAGTTGGCCAGCATCTTGGTGGAAGTGTGCCGTCACACAGCTCTCTGTTAGTCTCACACTTTTCTCTCTCTCTCTCTCTGTCTCTCCACCTCTCTCCATCTCACATCTTGAAAGCCCAAGAGCGATACCTTGAGCATCTGTAGCCCATTATCTAAAATGCAATTTGCAATTTTACCCTTGACATTAGCTAACGATGCAAATCAGCCACCAGATTACGGCTTTTAAAAATGAGGATAACAGTTGCTTTGTGTGTAAAAAAAAAAAAAACACTTCACAGAGGGGTTTTTCGTGCCATCACAAAAACTGGGCAAGAATGTTCCCATTAAAGCGTCTGAAAGCCCATGCTTGGACTGCTGCACCTCTCCATAGGTACATAACCAGGAGCTGGAAATAGCTAAACTCAAGGCATCCGGTCACAAAATGGGCTCAGACAGACTCAATAATTGTTCCAACTGTCTCCTCACTAGAGCACACACAATGTGTGCACGTAAATACATAGAGCCCGAGGGCAAGGGGAGAAAGAGAAAGAGAAAGAGAAAGAGAAGAGAGAGAGAGTGAGTAAGAAGAGTAAGAGAGAGAGAGTAAGAGTAAAGAGTAAGAGAGAGGGAGAGAGTAAGAGAGAGAGAGTGTAAGAAGAGTAAGAGAGAGGGAGAGAGTAAGAGAGAGTAAGAGAGAGAGAAAGAGTAAGAGAGTAAGAGAGAGGGAGAGAGTAAGAGAGAGTAAGAGTAAGAAGAGTAAGAGGGAGTAAGAGAGAGAGAGAGTAAGAATGAGAAGAGTAAGAGAGTGAGTAAGAGAAAGAGAGAGGGAGAGCGGGAGAGAGTAAGAGTAAGAGTAAGAGTAAGAGAGAGAGAGTAAGAGAGAGAGAGTAAGAGAGAGAGTAAGAGAGAGAGAGAGTAAGAGTAAGAAGAGTAAGAGAGAGGGAGAGTGTAAGAGAGAGAAAGAGTAAGAAGAGTAAGAGAGAGAGTAACAAAGGGAGAGAGTAAGAGAGAGAGTAAGAGTAAGAGAGAGGGAGAGAGTAAGAGAGAGGGAGAGAGTAAGAGAGAAAGAGTAAGAGAGAGGGAAAAAGTAAGAGAGAGTAAGAGAGAGGGAGAGAGTAAGAGAGAGGGAGAGAGTAAGAGAAAGAGTAAGAGTAAGAGTAAGAGAGAGGGAGAAAGTAAGAGAGAGTAAGAGAGAGGGAGAGTAAGAGAGAGAGTAAGAGTAAGAGAGAGAGTAAGAGAGAGATTTTTTTATTTTTAAAAAGTAACTTTCATTTTAAAAAAATACAATCATATTCAAAACACAAGCAAATAAATAGATATTTAAAAATGAATCACATCAATTCTCCAGAAAAATTTAAAAAAAGACAAGTTGGTTGTCTTTTACCGAGCACAACACATCCCCATGAGCCCAGATAACACTGAACTGCTGTATGTCTTTCATTTCTCTGTAATAATTGAAATCAATCATCATCCTGGCTTTCACCATTCTAGTAAACAGCAATTTTACATCAATGTCTACTGAGTTGTCCATCTTCCTTTTTCTGCTTACATAAATAGCCATTTTTGCTTGTCCCAAGATAAAGTTCATTAGTTGACATTTTCCTTTTACTGTTTGTTTATATTTAAACCCCAGAATGAGGATGTGCTTGGAGAAAACCTCCCCTACCTTACTGAATAAACTCTCCAATAACATGAAGAGTGGTACCAGGCGCACACACTGCAGGTAACAGTGGAAAACAGTTACTTTGTAAAAAAAAAAGAGAGAGAGTAACAGAGAGGGAGAGAGGGGGGGGGGAGTAAGAGAGAGAGTAAGAGTAGGAAGAGTAAGAGAGAGGGAGAGAGAGCATAAGCGAGAGGGAGAGAGTAAGAGAAAGAGAGAGAGAGAGAGAGACAGAGGGAGGGAGAGGGAGGAGACAGACGTGATATGCCTCAATGTTTCAGATTTATTGGAATTTGCACGTTTTGCTTTGTTTGGTTATATTCCCTACATCATTAAAGCCAGGCAGGCGCAACACCCCCGTGTATGAAGCGACAGGACCAGACTGCGGTCAGCATCTGGAGAACCAGCCAGTCCCATCTGTTTGACTGACAGAGAGCAGTCCTGGTGCTACTTTCATGTGGTGTCTGCCTATATCCCAGCTTGGGAACAACACAATAATTGCATAAGAGGAGTTTAGACTAGACTAGACTAGACTAGAATAGAATAGAATAGAATAGAACAGAATAGAAATGAGCAGAATAGAATAGAATAAAACAGAATAGAATAGAATAGAACAGACCAGAATGGAATAGAATAGAATAATATATTAGAATAGAACAGAGCAGCACAGAATAGAATAGAATAGAACAGATCAGAATGGAATAGATCAGAATAGAATATTAAAACAGAACAGTACAGAATAGACTAGAATAGAATAGAACAGAGCAGCACAGAACAGAATAGAATAGAATGAATAAACCAAACCTCTTTTTCAACCGCCTTTGAGGCAACCTTGCAAAACACACAAAAACATTACACTTATCACTTGAATGGTAGTTTGTCCTCTAGCACAAGAATGGGCCTGCCATAATAATACAGTCAATTGGTGTTGAATGTGTCGATAGTGAAAGAAGCTGTAGCTAAGAACAGGACCTGAACACAGTGTCTGTGCAGGGCACTCAGCGACAGCTGCCTTCCTTAAATAGGAAAACAGCTCATTAATCTGAAGGCTCTGAGGGGTATAGAGCGAGTGACGGAAAAACCAGGCGAAGAAAGCATTTGATGGCGTGGGCGAGTGGGAAAGAGGTGGAGAAAGCAGGAGGAGAGAGTTTGATGGAGTGTCGACCAGAACGGCCTGGAGTGGGGACAAAGGGCAACACTGGTGAACAAGGAGGGAGTTGTTGGGTGAGAGACAGGAATGGAGAGACAGGCGGGCAAAGACAAACAGAGGCCGAGGGGAAGACACACAGCACTTAATTGTGTCATGATGGACAGAGTGCAATGGAGGGAAAAGACACGAATTGACAAAACCAAAAAAAAGGAGAGTGACATACCAACAAATTGGAGAGAGGAAAGGTAAAGTCATTTCACCTGTATTTGCCCCCCCCCCCACTCTCTCTTCCTTGTGCTCTCATTAAGCTGCACAGAAAACCAAGCAGGTGGGGAAAAGCGATGTTATTCTTGTCAGTTTCCTCGCCGACTACTTTTCATTTCGTTGGGACCGCTTGGCACAGAGTCTCAGGGTGAAATAAGGACAGAACTCGCCTTATCATAAAGGTGTGGTTTTACTGCACAGGAAAGGCGAGAGAGAAAAATATCAATTTTTACAGTCTATTTTAATGCCGCGGGCTCTGCGTGCACCAAAAGGTGGCGCTTATACCCTGAATGGTGCGAGTTGAGTCATTTTAGCTCAGCTGTGCTTACTTCCCCTGCATGTGGTTTGGACATTTCATGCAGTGAGCTGGTCGTCTATCTAACAATATCGTTTCCCTAAGCAAATCTCTGCAGATGCCGGACGGCCTCGGCGAGACATCTGCTTCATCGTCTGCTGACCTCGAGGGTTCACCAAGATGCGGAGAACTAGCAAGCTATGCGAGTACGCAGACAGCGAAGTGAAACACACTGACCCGGGAGAATTTACACCACTGTAGTTGCGGTCATATGTTGCTGGTTAGCATGCAAGCGGCACATTCTGATGATTTAACAGCAGGGATTAACAACTACTGCGGTGGTCTGCAACCCCTGCACATGAACACATGTAAAAGCACGCACCGACACACGCGTGTGCACACACACACGCACGCACACACGCACGCACGTGTGAATACTTCCCTTATCATATGACCTCACCACCAGACCGCTCTCCGGGGTTCTCCACCAGTTCTGCTCTGACATCCTTTGGAAAATGTCGTCGACTTAAAAAAATTTGTTGTTGTGTCACTAATGGTGCACATGTGTGGATATTTACACTCTGATTTTATAGTTTCAGTGTTTTTGGTCTGGTAGGATAACAAGAAAAGTGCATGTATAAATATTGTGATAAAGTGGAAAAAGAAGACATGTAGAAAATAAATCTATTTCTTACCAACCAGCGGTATTTTTGTGGGGAACACTGATTTTAGGAATGACACCTGTGTGCGAGTCATGATGACAGCCATGAATAACATTAGGAATAACAAGTATAAACAATGTATCAGAACTTTCTGTCTTCACTTACCTTGGGCCAGAACCACTGAGGTCAGGGAAGATAGCAGGAGTGCCACCTTAGTAAAGTCCCACATGGTGCCACTCCGTCAGTCACAAATAGATGGTCTCTTTTCCTCTGGTCCTCTATGGAAAAGGCATAAATCAGAGAGCCGTTGAGTCTTTGGCTACCGGGCGCTGGCCCTCAGCTACGTTGGCAGGTCAGCTTTTTTAGGTGTGAGAGATGCTGCTGGCAGTGGAGAGCCTGATTGCTGGTCTCACTCATAGGAGAGTTGTTGAGTTGGACAGGGGCACAGGAGCTTTAAAAGATGGGGGCATCGTAAGTGCACACCAACCCAGCCCCTCTCTGTTCGTCATTGGCCAATGCAGTGTAACATCTGGGTCTCCAATATCAGCTTCCAAAAAAAGGTAATGGTATGGTGAGGTAGAGAGAAGGAGACGGACGTACAGACAGACAGAAAGAGGTGGGGGGGGGGGCACGTGTTGTGTGTGGTTTAATGTAGCACTTCCAATAAAATGTTGTTTACCAAGTAATGGTTTGGTGCAAGCTTTTGCTTCTTTACAACTTAATTTGCATTTTTTTCTTTCACAGTAATGCTCTTTTTGTCCAACTTACTATAGTAATATTTTCCCTTAGAACAACTTTGTGTGTGCGTGTGTGTGTGTGTGACTGTGCATGTCTGTGTGTTTGTTAGTCTGTTATTTCTCTCTCTCTCTCTCTCTCTCTCTCTCTCTCTCTCTCTCTCTCTCTCTCTCTCTCTCTCTCTCTCTCTCTCTCTCTCTCTCTCTCTCTCTCTCTCTCTCTGTCTTTCACTGCAGACATCAGTGTGCATGCGTCTATGCCTGATAGCGCGCCCATGGATGTTCGAGGATGCTGGGTGACAAAATGATGGATCATTTGCACAAAGTCATTATCAAAAGCATGTGAGCTGAGACAGCCGTTCCTTCGCTCCACATAAACTTAATCCACGTTGACTGATGACTTCTCAAACAAGACCCAAGACTGTTTTCAGTGGTATTTGTGATGATATTAATGTTTAACGGGTCCAAAAATATGAAACTAATTAGAGAGCCGCACGTTGTTTTTTTTTTTGTCATGCCATTCCTCATAATGATCAATAGTTATGCTAACAATTTTTACAGATCAATAATACAATAGGATGGAGGTGGAAAAGAGGGCAGTTTTGATACAAGTCCTCTCATGTCTTTTGTTGTACCACTAGTCATACTTCTCAGCTGAGCCACCCTTCTGCTCTCTCTCTCTCTCTCTCTCTCTCTCTCTCTCTCTCTCTCTCTCTCTCTCTCTCTCTCTCTCTCTCTCCAAGCACACTTTCATTCTGGGGTTTGTGTATAAACGTACTGTGAAAGACAAATGTCAACTGATGAATTTCATCCTGGGACAAGCGAAACTGGCCATATATATAAGCAGAAAAAGAAAGATAGAAGACTCAGTAGACACTGAGGTAAAGCTGCTGTTTACTAGAATGGTAAAAGCCAGGATGATTCTTGATTTCAATTATTACAAAGAAATGAAAGATACCCAGCACTTCAGTGCTATCTGGGCTTACAGGGAAGTGTTGTGCTCAGTAAAAGATGACCAACTTGTTTTTTCTGGAGAATTGATGTGATTTACCTTTTATTTTCTGCGGAATTTTATTTATTGGCTTGTGGTTTGAATATGATTGTATTTTTCTAAAATAAAAGTCACTTTTTAAAAATCAAAAAAAAAAAATCTCTCTCTCTCTCTCTCTCTCTCTCTCTCTCTCTCTCTCTCTCTCTCTCTCTCTCTCTCTCTCTCTCTCTCTCTCTCTCTCCTCCGGTGCCAGATGCGGTTCCACCCTCTGGTTGGACTTCTGGATCAGTTTTGTAACTTCTTTTTCTTTACAGTCGCTGATTGCGGGAGGATGCGCTGCCAGAGAGGGGAAGTGGCGTCATATGGCATGCCATCCGGGAAAAAACACTTCAAAAAACAGACTCGAGACTTACTCGCACTTATGAGGTGCAGTGCGCTGAGGCTTGTTTACAGCGTCTGCATCATTGTTGTTCAGGAGTGACGCCTGTAAAAATCCTTGCATGCCCATAGGAGTTAATAACACCAAGCTATATCAAAAGCATATTGTGCAGCGTTTGTCTTGACTCAAAACCCAAATAAAAAATGTTCTGCAGCTGAACACCGTTATTTAACAGTCTGAGGTTCGATGCAAAATTAATCAACCACCTGAAAATCATAAAACGCTATATTGTGATCGGTTGTATTCGTCTGGGAAAAATGCAGTTGGCTTGCACAACTGCGTTTTTAACACACTTGGCTGACATAACGCTTTAGTAGCCCCTCGCCTTTGGTCTGCGTGTTGTGCAGCGGCAAATGACTCGTCAGGCTGTGTGGGCTCATGCATCGCGTCTGGCGATAGAAAGAAAGCTCCGTCGGCTCAGTGTGGTGTTAATATGTCTGTTCAGGCAAAGCAAATCATATTTAACACACCAGCTGCTAGCTAGACGATGCTCGTGCGGCAGTTCTCTAGCGAGCCTGCGGAAGCTAGCTAGCGAATTTGCTGAACACCATTCATTTGTATCGATAAAACAATCACAGTAGGCACTTATAACAATAACACTTCAGCACAACTCATTGCATATATATTCATAAGTGTGGGTCATATTTACAAGTGGCTTATAACATTTTAACTCACCGAAAGGGATGGAGCACCCACCACTCTACTCACCGGTCGCGAGAAACGGGACGGGAGTGACGTTTACAGTGACTTTGATCACGGCCAGTACCAACTAACACCACAAGAGGGAGCCATGAATACAACAAAACGTCTATAATTAAAGACTATTAGGAACATTACTCTTTGAGTAATGGTTTTCAGTCACTGCAAGATAGTTAAGTTGGGTTAAGGTTAGATTAAGTTAGTTTAGAATAGATTAATGTACTGTGGTTGTAAATAATATACAGTATGCTAGAACTCAAAAAAGGGATGCGTGAGAGACAAGAGGAAAGGGGCCCACAGAGACTGCTTATGTATAGGGCTCAGAATTTTGTGCTACACCCCTGCTCCCTTGGGAACAATAACATAATATTTTGACGTACTTCAACGTGTTAACATGCGGGTACTTTTTACTCCTGCTACATTTTCACATACTGCACTCATAACCTAGATTTTAGAGGTACTGAATAATTACATGATTTGCATTTCACTTTTAGATTGAGGTGTGTTGTTCAAAGTTAGCAGTGAATTTGAAACTGTCATCCTCCCTTGTATTATTAAGCTCCCACGCACCATTTGAGTGCGTTAAGCCTCCCAGAGGAAGGAGAGATTGCTGGATATTACAGCGGTGCCGCTGTCAGTTGTGATCATCCAGTTTGATGAGCAACCAATGATTTAATAGACTATTTATGGCTGCCTGATGTTAAAATCACAAATAAATGAACAGTGAACGGCCTCTGTTTCCTGAAAGAGGTTGATGAGGAATGAAAGACATGACCAGTGACTGCTCAGACATATTGATATAACAGTAACATCCTCGTCAGTTTGCGCCTGACAGATTTAAGGCTATAATGTGCAAAGGGATCAACATTCCATTTCAGTGACTTCCTACACGCACGCCCACGTACGCCCACGCACGCGCACTCATTCAACAAACACACGTGCACACACGCTCACAAGTCAGCACATTATTGTATTTGTATTCCAAGGAGGCTCCCATGCGTGGTGCAAATATGCATTACCTCATCCACAAACAGCACAGCTACCTCACTCACAGTCATTCTCATTGGGACTATTATAAACATATTTAAACCTCTGGTGCCATAATGAGAAACTTTCTACGTGTGATTATAGCCACAATACACCTGTTTATATGGCTTTGATTAGCAAATCAAATCCAGTTGGGAACCAGTAAACAAAAGAAACAGTGTGCAAGCATCCTGGACGTGAAAACGTCATCTGAACGGGTACATGATGTGGGTAAAACCTCATCAAACATACTGGAAGAGCTGATGACATCAGGAAGCAGGGCCACCCATATGGGGGTGGGGGAAGGGGCAAAGCTTTCTGGGGCCCAGCCACTAGGGGGAGCCCATGGGCACCAGCAATCATATTCACCTTAAATATTAGCAATGATAATGACAATACTTGCCATTGAGTGTGAACGGGCTAAACAGATGGACTTATAGGAGGCAAAGATGAAACCTTAAGGTAACAAATTGCATTTTCTACTAAGAAATGTGTGGTGTAAATGTAGCAGATCTTTGTTGATCTTGGTGTGTTTAAGTGTGTCAAAGTGTTCTATTATGGTGTGTGTGTGTGTGTGTGTGTAGCCCCCATTACTGAGTAAGTCTCTCTCAGTTTATATGTATGTGTTTAATACTAATAATCACTACATTCATATAGCGCTTTATCTTGATACCCAAAGTGCTTTACATTGAAGGGGGGAAACTCACCTCAACCACCACCAATGTGTAACACCCACCTGGGTGATGCATGGCAACCATTTTATGCCAGAATACTCACCACACATCAGCTTGAGGTGGACAGGGAGGAATCATTGAGCAAATTACACATGGGGACAATTAGGTGGCCAGATGGAGAGATTCAGGTTGGGAATTTTGCCAGGACACCAGGGGACCCCCTACTCTTTGCAGTAAGTGCCATGGGATCGTTAATGACCACAGTGAGTCAGGACCTCAGTTTAACATCTCATCCGAAGGACGGCATCTCCTACTGCACAGTATTCCTGTCACTGCACTAGGGCATTGGGATTTTTGCTGGTTTTATTTATTTTATTTTTTTTGCAATGATACATTTTATTAAAGTTTTTCAAAGAGGAAGACAGGGCAGAAAAAGAAGAAATAATAATAATAATAATAAAAATAGCATCCCATGACACTGAGCGCAGGATAAGCAGCTTGGACAATGGATGGATGGATAAATAAAATGAACCCTCAAAATTCAGCAACAATACCATATTTTATTTAATAGGACCAGAGGGAAGACTGCCCCTACTGGCCCACCAACACCACTTCCAGCAGCAACTGTTTTCCCAAGAGGTCTCCCATCCAAGTCCACACTTGCGAATTTTGGGGGGGGGGCATTCACCGGACCTTTTCAAGGGCCCCGCCATTTCTGTGGGCAGGCCTGGGAAGAAGAACATAGGAACGTGTGACAGCGTTCATGTCATCTCCTTTTCATCAGAGGATGATGACTCCCTCCAGAGAGGTACAGTCTGATGTTCTAGCTATTTTGTCTGAAGATTAAAAAAAAAATGAAAACATTGAAAGTCAACCACTTGTTATAGGACTTTTTTATTGGACCAAGAGAAACCTCTGGCCATTCTGTATCAGCTACTGTAGTGTACTGACAGAGATAAAAGAAATGCAGTAGATGTTGGTTTGAATAAAGAGACATAATCAGCAAATTGATAATGAGCTACCAACTTCAATTCACCTCAGGAGCACACCGTAATAGGAGATAAGACATTGGGATATGAAAAATATGAGAATGTGTCCTTAAAGAAAAGAAAATTAAGAGTTTAAATGGTCCATTCCATATATCTCTTTCAAACAACATTCATTTCGTTTGCAAATGACAAAATAGCATAGCGCTGAGTCTTGGAAGGAGACTTACACAAACACGCCTCAAACCATTCCCCAAAAAAGACTCAGTACACGGATTCTAGATATAATCCTTCTATTGTAGTTAATGACGCAAGTATGGGTGAAACCTTCTCCACACAACTGAGAGCTAGCACATTGAAGATAATCACAGTAACAACCTATAAAGTACAAAAACATTGAAATAGATAAACCGTATTTATTCAAATTGAAGAGGGGTCAGATCTGGTCATGTGGTTTGCATGGGTTACAGTTCTATAAGACAGTCTGTGCCTGGGTACTCCGGAAGGTTCAGGTCGTATTTCTTCTGGATGTCGTAGGGCAGGAAGCGTCCAGCCAAAAAATGCTTCCCCGGGAACCTGATGGCGCATTTTTTAGGCGCTGTCAGCGAAATGAGGACCTCCGGGTTTATCCCATCCTGACTGGCCTCTTCTACATCCCAACCTATCATAAGAAGAAGAAAAAAAAACAGGAGAGGAATGGGGGGACAAATAGAGAATATCAGACAAGGTAGGACATTTTAAAAGAAGAACACATCATGATGCAACACTGACTGATTATTTGCATTTTATGTTGAAAACAAACTTGATGTTTTGCAGATGTCATTCGAGGACTAGTGATGCAGAGATAGTGTGATACCAGACCAAGTCACAAGCCAAATAGATGCTCTACAGCTGATTACATGGGTTACTGATTGAAAGGTTGGCTTAAGACAAAAGCCTCTGTCCAATGTTTGGTGACAGTGACAAATTAAAGTTTTGTTTTGCTCACACTCAGCTGCTAGCGTATTTGGGATATGATGAGTTCAAGCCATGCTGGCTGCAGCACGCATAGGCTTTATCCTCCATGTTCTCTCACAGATGTATAGGAAAGTCAATTTTGGGAGCCAAAGATGCTTGGGAGAGACCCATTCGTCGTGCAGTGTTTATTTTGTTCTTTCTTTCTTTTTTTTAGATTTCCCCCCCTTTTTCTCCCCAATTGTACCCGGCCAATTACCCCACTCTACCGAGCCATCCCGGTCACTGCTCCACCCCCTCTGCCAATCCGGGGAGGGCTGCAGACTACCACATGCCTCCACCGATACATGTGGAGTTGCCAGTTGTTTCTTTTCACCTGACAGAGAGGAGTTTTGCCAGGGGGACATAGCACATGGGAGGGTCACACTATTCCCCCCCAGTTCCCCCTCCCTCCCGAACAGGTGCCCTGACCGACCAGAGGAGGCGCTAATGCAGCGACCACGCCACATATCCACATCCGGCTTCCCACCAGCAGACACGGCCAATTTTGTCTGTTGGGACGCCCGACCAAGTCAGAGGTAACATGGAGATTTGAACCGGCGATCCCCGTGTTGGTCATTGTGCAGTGTTTCTAAGCCTCAAGCCAAATAGGACCATTTAGCATGAGCATTTACCTGAGGGTACATCCACACTAGCTATGGGGATTTTGACCTGCTTGAGGGTGACCAGGATACCAGAATAAGGCTCCTTAATGCTGACTGGGTCTGTTTCTGGGCCCAGGATAGCATCAATCACTAGGTTGTAGGCATCATTGATCAACTGAACCTAAACAAAAAGAAACCTACAATTAGTTAAAGGATTTTGCTCCGAAACAAGATTCTAGGTAGAATGAAACTTTAAACTGGCAAATTCAAAGAATGAATAGAACAATTCAGTTCATCTAATTCCATCACGTGTTAGCGTGTGTTGATGCCGCTGACCTCTGTGGGGAGATAGGAGAGGAATGGGATATCCATCTTCTCACACTGAACTGTGAAGTCCTGGTGGAGACTGTGAGAAGAGCGCTTAGGGTAATAGATGGTGGGTTCATATTCCTGTATGAGGGAGAGTGATGGGGTGAAGTAGACGGGGGGGGGGGGTTAAGAAAAGAGAAAATGAGAAAATAAAATAAATAGTAGTCCCCCGATTTCAAGACTATGGCCGACAAATACTGCCAATATAGACATTATTGAGTGAGGATGATGGATCAATGTATATCTGGCCTGCGGTTAATGGCAGACGAACACACCGTTCATTCATGGATTACCACACTACAGTGGTTTTTCCTCAGGCAGCTCACAGACTGAATCACCCTCCTCTATAAATGGAGGGGTGAGAAGAGTAGAAATCCAGACACCTGTGGTCTGTGAGGCCTGCCTGCTAAACAGCAACCACCCATGAACTGTGACCTGTACACAACCCGCAGAAATAAATCTTAAAAACCCAAGAACCCCTGTGAGGCGTGTGTGTGTGTGTGTGTCTCCTCATGCTCGGTAGAGAGAGGGCATTTGATCCATTTTCTTCGTACCGTAAAACCACCATGTCTGATATCCAAATGTGTGAGGTAGAATCTGAGGTATTGTAATAAAACAGACTGTAACGACACGGGTCCAATGAAGTAATGGCCACCCATCATACAGATGTCTTTTGAAAATTTATTACATATATATATATATATATATATATATATATATATATATATATATCTCGTCAGCAGACACCGTGAAAACTACAAGAAAATAAAAGACAAAGTTTTAAATATACATCTCTCATTCTGCTGACAGTCTCTCAAGCTAGTGTCCATTGGTTAACAGGCCCAAACGTGAGCACAACAGAAATGCGATGAAATCAAATAAAGCTGCTGAAAATGTATCACATTGTCCATGTAAAGCCACGTCAACAAACATTACACACAAATATAACACGAATGAAGGACATTACCGTGTGCGCCTCTTGAACCACATATAGAACAAGGTTATTTCGGGCGCTATATATGGAGATGTCTTTCCTCTTCATCCATGTTGGTTCTGACCCATAATGCAATGGCTATGCCCTTAACTAAACTCTGGTCATGTGACCCGTTACACTCTTAACTTCAAATAAACCTCGCATAAAGGGCACTAAAACTTTTTAACTAAATATTAATTTACCGTGGTATATGTCAGATACATTTTTTATCAATGTTACCCCTTTTAACCACTTATTTATTACATTTTTAATCTTTTTTTTTTTTAATAGCTGGATGAACTCATCCATCCATCCATCCCTTATCCAAACTGCGTTATCTTGCTCTCAGGGACGCAGGGATGCTGGAGCCTATCCCCGCAGTCATTGGGCGGCGGGCGGCGAGACACCCTGGACAGGCCGCCAGGCCATCACAGGGCCGACACACACACATTCACACCTAGGGATAATTTAGTATAGCTGATTCCCCAGACCTTCATGTCTTTAGACTGTGGGAGGAAACTGGAGCACCCAGGAGGAAACCCACACAGACACGGGCAGAACATGCAAACTCCACACAGAGGACGAACTGGAACGACCCCCAAGGTTGGACTACCCCGGGACTCGAACCCAGGACCTTCTTGCTGTGAGGCGACCATGCTAACCACTGCGCCACCATGCCACTCACTGTGCCACCGTACCACTGGATGAACTCAATAACCATGAATTTATTACAGAAACATAAAACAAACATCTCAATGTAACTGTCTCTGGGACAGTTACACAAACTGTCGATGAACGATATAGCAGGTTTCATGCTAGCTCAGCTGCACTCGTACAGCAGCAAACAGGAGTGATGCAAAACTTGTCACCGGCATCATGACGCTTCCTGTCATCTGAGTTTCATGAACATTGTTGCATCATAGTGGAAATGGCTGTCACATTTTCCCGTAAACCCTGGCTGTAATTTAGCTGTGGGGTAATAATATCAAGAGAACCAAGCAGTGACCCTCACTTTCACCCGGGTCTCTGATTTTTACTCGGGGGCCAAAGACACATCTGAATATCACATGAAAGAAGTTGACGATGTTTGAAGGAGGAAGCGACTCGTCAGTCCAGACACACTACTGGTTCCTCTGGGACTTTAAACCAAATCGGCACGCCACCTGACGTCCCCTTCACGGTGACCGCCAAAGAACACACACTGAGCAGCCAAACCAAATGCCAGCAACTGTCTGTCTGTCCGCCTCGGGGGGCGTCAGAGACCCCAACATACCCCTGACTTCATCAGCGGTTACGTCATCCATCCCAGACAACCGCTCTGTGTACCTAAGGGCTCACCCGAGACACTCTTCAGCATCACTGAGCGGAGCACGATGGCTGCAGAAGAGAGCCATGAGGGAGAACGATGCAGAGGTGACAGAGAGGTAATGGGTTTTTTTTTTCCCGTTGATGCCAAAGATAAAAGAGACTATGCTTCCTTCCCCTGAGGATGATCCTGTCCAAGGTTATGTTACCATTCAGTTTTTGGCCACAGCCCATTGAGAGTCAGCGTTTCCTTTTTAACGACATCCTGCATTGGCTTGCGTTTGAAGAAATTTGGCGTGGGTTCATGGTGGACTTCATGTGACTCATACAAGTCGAGAAGTGACTCACCGTTGAAATGCCAGAATTAAGATGTATTTGTCAACAGAGGGAACCCTGAACAGGGCCCGACAGGACATACCCAGTCACCCCAACGTGAACAACTGGCTGAAACAAATATGCGTCGGCATTGTGTTTCATTCTAATCCAAGATGAACCATCCTCCAACTTGACTGAGGA
This sequence comes from Lampris incognitus, assembly GCF_029633865.1. Taxonomy (NCBI): domain Eukaryota; kingdom Metazoa; phylum Chordata; class Actinopteri; order Lampriformes; family Lampridae; genus Lampris; species Lampris incognitus. The sequence continues at coordinate 95,485,535 of NC_079213.1, read as the reverse complement.
ATATCTGTGCTCCTGCAGGCAATATTTTGCTTTTCCGTGTACCTCGCAGTGGAAAGAGTCACAGACCGTGCCAGATCCACTCAGACCGGTGCTTCGTCTGTGAACACGGATGGCTTGGAGTGACATGAGACGCCAGCTGGCCTGTTAGCCTGCGGTCGATCATCATTTCTTTGCTTTGTCTAATCACATTCACAGCTCCGGATCAGGGACTCACGCCCATGGGTGTGTGTGTGTGTGTGTGTGTGTGTGTGTGTGTGTGTGTGTGTGTGTGTGTGTGTGTGTGTGTGTGTGTGTGTGTGTGTGTGTGTGTATAAATGTGCTGGAGAGAGCGTGTGAGTAAGTGTGTGTGTGCGTACGTGTGTGTTTGGATGTGTGTATGTGCTGAAGAGACACAGGAGAGAGAGAGAGAGAGAGAGAGAGAGAGAGAGAGAGAGAGAGAGAGAGAGAGAGGAGAGAGGAGAGAGAGAGAGAGAGAGAGAGAGAGAGAGTGAGTGAGTGTGTGTGTGTGTGTGTGTGTGTGTGTGTGTGTGTGTGTGTGTGTGTGTGTGTGTGTGTATAAATGTGCTGGAGAGAGCGTGTGAGTGTGCGTATGTGTGTGTTTGGATGTGTGTATGTGCTGAAGAGACACAGAGAGAGAGAGAGAGAGAGAGAGAGAGAGAGAGAGAGAGAGAGGAGAAAGAGAGAGAGAGAGAGAGAGAGAGAGAGAGAGAGAGAGAGAGAGAGAGAGAGAGAGAGAGAGAGAGAGAGAGAGAGAGAGAGAGAGAGAGAGAGAGAGAGAGAGAGAGAGTGAGTGAGTGAGTGAGTGTGTGTGTGTGTGTGTGCACGCACGCGCACCTCATATACTGCGTCTCCAAGCTGTGTTTTGGCACTGGCATCCCACCAATGCAAAAAAAAAAAAAAAAACCCACACTCCTAGAAGAGTTCGTTGGCCAAAGTAAATATTCAAATTTCACTGTAGATCAGCCTCGCACGGTCCCAGATCACCTCAGCTACATGTGTTGTTTTTGTCTTCTGTAGTGCGCAGACCTCTTTAATGACCTCTCAGCCACGAGAGCAGACCAAGGAGAAAGGCAGGACTCAAGCGATGGTCAGGGATGGATGGTCAATTTCCCTCGGATCAAAGTCATGGAGGAGCGCCTCTGTGCATTCCTGGACTGGCAGCATGAAATATATCTGCCTGAGAGCTGACCGCTGGCCTAGCCCTTGGCCCACAGCGGGAAAAAGACAGAGACAGAGACAGCGAAGGAGAGAGACAGTGATGGAGAGAAGTGATAAAGAAAAGAGAGAGACTGCAGACAGGCGTTCGACAGCTTAAACGGGTTCGATCAAACGTGGTTTCAATCAGAGCTATCGATGCGTTGTAAATCTAGCATCTCGGACACACATGGTAAGGTGTACAGTTACATTCCTTTCTAAGCCAAAGATTCCCAAACACATCCACACTCGCCCTTCCAACACAGAAGAGATATGAAATCAGAGATGCCTTGTCCTGCCTCACCTCAAAATCGGCTGCAGTCTCAGCCTCTTCCACTTTTAGATTAAGTTGTGACCCCATAATGTATTTGCAATAATTGAATCACCCTCCATTTGTTACACCACTCCCTAGAGATGTCCATCTCCAGTACGAGGTCTGAAGAACAGACACGGTAGGTATGACATCATATCATGGCCGCCAACTGAAGTCCCAGACAGCTTTAACGAGAGCAACAATCGTATGACATCATGACTGTCTCAGTGCCCCTATGGAGAACGTAATGGCATAACTGCGAGGAGACATTTACAGGAGTTGAAGTGAAGTTCTGTAAAGCACAGAGGGACTATATAGGTAATCCCCCTGTTATTCCCAATGCAAATGAAACCTTGCAGTTTTTACTCACCGACATGATTTTGTCCAAGTTTCTGTCTGGATGAAGGTTGGGGCTAGATTGTAGTACCGATCCATTCGTTGTGTTTTAACCACCACTGGCGGACTCGATAAGGATTTATTTTGCGATGCTGCACCTTTCAATGTTCTATAATATGGCACCCCACGGTCTGCTACTGTATTACACATTATTGCACTGGGTCTACTTACAAATATACGCAGGTGTCGGGCACACACTAAGCCAATAGAGCCATTCTGATCTGGACCACAAACTACCAACACTGTTGGCTGCTTCTTCCCCATGGAGCTCAGCGGATAGGCCTGGAGGGAGGAGTAAAGAAAGAGAAATAGAAAGGGTTAGATTGAGAGGGGGGTTGGACGAGAGACAGAAAAGTAGAGCAAGCTATAAATAGGGAACAACAGCGACACAAAAAAGCATAGAGAGAAAGGAGTCATCAGTATATATGATATTTATCCCTCAAAGCCTGTTCCCCTCATATTCAACTCGAGGTTGCTGACCACAGCATTGCAGGCATGGCAGACATGGGTGGTAACGGCACCAGCCATTTAGTGGTCTGTTTTGTCTATCCGTGAAGACTCAATCCCATTAAAATAGCCCTTGCAGCAGTGGAAAAAAATACCTTTGTCCTCTCCACAGGAAGCGCTTGTATAAATAACCCGCCATCCAGCTAGGCTGCGTGAGGCTACTGGCATCTTCTTCATTTATTGGCAACACATTTCATTGTAAATCACCTCCCACCTCCTTAAATGAGACAGGTATTTCCCTTTAGCACTGTCCAACCTGAGCAGCTAATCTCCCATCATCAGCTCCTAAATAGAAGCTACATTTGTGTGTGTGTGTGTGTGTGTGTGTGTGTGTGTGTAAGACAGAGAACGGGAGAAAGACAGAGGGGGGGGGGCAGCGTGAAAGAAAGAAAGAAAGAAAGAAAGAAAGAAAGAAAGAAAGAAAGAAAGAAAGAGAGAGGGAGAGAGTCCTCATAGCGAGGTATTGGGTAAAGTTTTCAACAAGCAATAATCACGCCTCGAATAAACCCCATAGCCTACGATACTGCCACTGCATGAGAAAAAGAGAGAGCAAGGGAGAGAGAGAAGGAACGCAAGAGAGGGAGAAAGAGAGAGAAAGAAAGAGAGAGAAGGTGAGAGAAGGTGAGAGAGAGAAAGAAAGAGAGAGAAAGTGAGAGGAACGCTTCACGAATTTACATGTCATCCTTGCGCAGGGCCATGCTAATCTTCCCTGTATCGTTCCAATTTTAGCATATGTATTGCCGAAGCAATATGAGAGAGAGAGAGAGCGAGTGAAAGAGCGAGAGAGAGCGAGGGAGAGAGATGATGAAGAGAGCAGTGAACTCTTTAATGAAATGTCTACAGTTATGGATTTGTAAACAAATGGCACAATATGAGATATTAAATGTCCTCTCTGGCAGTAGAACAGTGAACAGGGAGATACATAATGAAGGGTCGTGGAAATCTTGCTTGAACTCCAGAGCTCAATAAATGTCGAGACATAACAGCCCCTAAGTCCAATTACACCAATTTTCTAATAGCCAAGAGAAATTAGCCTACACGGAAAAAAAAGAGTCATGCTTATCTCCAAAGTAGACTGCCGACACTGCATGTGCTGGCTGTAATAGATTCTACAATGAAGATGAATTCAGTCATCATTTATTTTGATGATGAGCTTGAAATAGACCAATATTCTGCCACCGGGCAAAAACACATTAACTTGCACTTCCGCTGACACATTCCCAGCAGCAGAGATTTCAGACAGAGAAATAGCCCATTTCCCAAATGTCATTACTGGGCGTAACAAAGCTCACAGAAGGTTGATTAGAGTGATAAAGCATCAAGACAACATCTCAACCACAAGGACGTCACACAGGCTACGGGATGGATGTTTAGGCACCTAAAGCAGATTTTAATAATGGCTGAAAGACAGAAGGGAGGGAGAGTGAGGGGGGTCACAGAAAGCCGAACAGAAGAAGTGATAGAAGCAGAGAAGAAGAAAAAAAGACTATGTGGATGACATGCTTAAATTTCTTATCTAGTGGGTCTTAGTCTCTTGCTGTGAAGGCCGATGTTAATGACTCGCTGAGCTCATCTGCATAACACACCGTGTGTGTGTGTGTGTCTGTGTGTGTGTGTGTGTGTGTATGTGTGTGTGTGGGTGGGTGTGTGGGTGTAGACATCTGTGCATGTGCATGTGTGTGTGCATATCATTAATACAAGTCTGGCTGTGCCGAGGTACCTGATCAGTTTTTCCGGAGGGTGATGCCAGCTCTAATGACCTCAGCTCACCATTAACAACCAGCCACCTCTGACAGGATTGGCTGTCTGCTGTGAGTCACAGGTAAAGCTACACAGATGCTCAGCAAAGAACAAACAAGCAGAAATAAAGCAGGAACAACACTGGTAGAGTCATTCCTTGTTGTCCTGCTGGTAAACAAGAACGGGTTTGTCTCTTTCTTACCTTCTTCCCCATATACATAAGTCCACATTCATGGTTTTCTTTCTTGTTCCCTCCCCCCTCTCTTTTCTCTCTCTCTCTCTCACACACAACACATATATACGTACATATGCATGTGCACACATACACCTAATGAGGTCTGGTGACCTCTGTCCCATCTTCTGCTCTGTTAATAGTCCCCATCCACCGCACAGGCCTGGTGCAGCTGTGCAGGGCGTTGTAAAGCTGTTCTCTCTCTGCTGCAGAATGGACACCCTTATTGGGTGATGGCTGATTCAGTTCTGACAGGGGCCAAATGGTATCTGGTGCATTTTGTGAATCTCTGTTGCAACATGAGGCTTTCAACTACAAAATAATCTTTTTTTTTTAAATCAAGAAGTCATGTCTCCATTAAGTCTTAAAAAAGTAAAAACTTAATTGAGCGGAGTGAGTCATTACAATGGTCATTACAAATCAACTGGTTATAAAAACATTCTTCAATGAATTAGCATAACCTTGATGCTAATGGAGCGAGCTTCCCCTCTGGATTTCACAGTAATTCCACCAGTTGAAACCCCCTCCCCCTTTTTTTCTCCCCAATTGTACTTGGCCAATTACCCCACTCTTCCATGCCATCCCGGTCACTGCTCCAACCCCTCTGCTGATCTGGGGAGGGCTGCAGACTACCATATGTCTCCTCTGATACATGTGGAGTCGCCAGCCGCTTCTTTTCAACTGGCAGCCCCTCCCCGAACAGGCACCCCGACCAACCAGAGGAGGCGCTAGTGCAGTGACCAGGACACATACCCACATCCGGCTCCCCACCCGCAGACACGGCCAATTGTGTCTGTAGGGACGCCCGACCAAGCCGGAGGTAACACTAGGATTCGAACCGGGGATCCCCATGTTGGTAAGCAACGGAATAGACCGCTACGCTACCCGGACGCCACCTACCAGTTGAAACGCTAATAAAGTAAAGACTCACGTAGATGGAAACTTGCAGGAGATTCTGATAAACCAGAATGACTGGACATACTTTCTTTCTTTTTTTTCAAATGAATTCCTTCTTTTTGACGCCATGTAGTTTGCCACATATAGCGTCGCTTCGCAGGTGGTAGTCTGGAAATCCAGCAACATGCCACCATGCACCAACAGGAGCCCTAATACGGCTAGAAGATCGGGTGAATTTTTATAATTAACCACAAATATTGAGCAAATAACATGTTTCACTCGGGTGACAGAAAGCTTTCCCGATTGGCAAATTTCGGTCAAGAAACATTGTCCATCCCAAGTCAAAAGTACCACAAAAGGGCACAAAACAAATTTTCAAGGATTTGTCAATTCACTTCATGCAAGCCCCAAACAGGACTACACACCTGTACGAATTTTACTGGTCCACCAACATTTTGGCATTACTGTCTCTGCCAGGGTATAGGACACTGGTACACTGGAATCTTCCAACGCTGTATTTCATCAATATGCTCCATTTTACTCTTTGTTTTTCTCAAACAACCTGCAACCCATCAATGCTGGAGTGCATTCCTCGCTGACATCCAGTTTGGGGAAACGACAGTGTAAGTCTACGTAACATGGAGCACGTCTGCAAGAGGCCCCACTTATGCGAAAGTAGAGCTGTGCTAGAATTTCCTTTGCACATGTACACACACACACACACACACACACACACACACACACACACACACACACACACACAAGGAGTCTTGATTGTAATAAGGTCCCCAAGGTAATGCCTCTTTGAAATAAATATGAAACAATGTGACATGTGTTCTCAGCTCCAATCAGCATGAAACACACACTCAGCTTAGACAAATATTGTTGAGGTTCTCAAAACACAAAATATACACACACACACACACACACACACAGACACCAGTTTGCGTGTGTGTTTTTTTTTTAAATGGGCAACTACATTGGCCCTTCTACTTTGAATGAGATGGAGAAGAACAATGCATTGCTTTATTATCAGGCTGCTGACAGACACTGAACACATCTCTGGCAGACTTTACTGGAATCCAAACACTCCTGTAAACTAGTGTACTGGTTCAGTGAAGCAGAACCGCTCCTTTCACTTGGGTGCTAAAAAAAGTCCCAGTCCTCGTAAGCTTAGCCAAAGTTATGCTCACTGAACTGCCGCAAACACTATCAGGATGATAGACACACACACACACACACACACACACACACACACACACTGAAACAGTCTGGGCCTGTGCGTCTGTGAACTGCTGGGGTTTTGGGAACGGTGTAAGGATTACTTGCTGAGAAACCTATAATCTATCTGGTAACCGGAGGGGTGTGTGTGCGTGTGTGTGTGTGTGTGTGTGTGAGAGAGAGAGAGAGAGAGAGAGAGAGAGAGAGAGAGAGAGAGAGAGAGAGAGAGAGAGAGAGAGAGAGAGAGAGAGAGAGAGAGAGGAGAGAGAGAGAGAGAGAGAGAGAGAGAGAGAGAGAGAGAGAGAGAGAGAGAGAGAGAGCGAGAGAGAGAGAGAGAGAGAGAGACACAGCGACAGCACGTGTGCACCCATGTTTGTGTGGTGTATTTGGACGCAAACACCAGCCCCCGCAGTGAAATCACGCCATCTGAATCTCCTTCTACTGTAATTTTCCCTAAATAGCTGTGATGTCATATGGGTAGCCGTTAACCGGTAGCGTGCTGCTGGTGACTGCGGGTGGCGCTGGCCCCGGGCCGCCCAGGCCGTGTTTGTCTAGTAATGCTAAGCTGGCTGGAGGCCGATGATGGAGGGCCAGGCAAGAGGCCCGCGGTGGCTGATGATAATAGACGGGAAGGGGATGTGGTGGGTTTAATCACACACTCCGAGGGGAGTGTGAGCAGAAGCACAGTCTCTACTTCTGACCGGCGTTATCGCTTCGCCTCCCTCGGCCATAACCCTTCACTTGCTTTTTCTACCCTCCCGTCTCTTAGCAGGCATTCATCCCTTTTCATTTCACTGGGTTTTGTTTTTTCTTCTTCTTTTTAACCATCTATTTCTGTTTCGCCCTGTGTCTCCCTCTCTTCCAATTCATATGCTTTTCTCTCTCCCTTCTCTTTAAGGGAAGATGACAATGCAGTCTCAATGTGTTTCTGAAGCTCTCACTTTGGCTTGCCCAACCTGCCGGACTTATAATATTTTATATGATCTTTCAATCTCTCTCCTTAACCCCCACATCTTTGTTTCAGTTTCTGTCTCTTTCCTCCCATTCCTCTCTCCGTCTTAGCATTTGTTTCTCTCTCTGTCTCACTCTCCCTGTCTGTCTTGTTGCTCCTCTCGACAGGAAAGCAGGGCTCATGTGTCTAGTAACTTGAAGAACTATTCATCACAGCCGACTGTGGGCCCTCTGAGGGAATCGGTGCAGCGCTAAACCAAGTGAGCGGTCTGGTCAGAGGCAGCCACATGTGGTCTTCCACTGACACATTCTCTGGGCTTGATGCAGACCAGAACCCTCCCGAATGCCGCCACAACCACACCAGAGGACACAACATGCTGCTGTAACCAGCTTGGCGTGCAACACCGGTGTGTGTAAGGAGCTCAGGTGTGCCGCCCCGAGACCATGTTCAAACACCTTGAAAATCAATGCTACAGAATATTGTTGCATGGGTTTTTGCACATGTTCACTTAATAAGCTGACATTATGTGCCAAAGGCAATGCACATGTGCAATGTGCAAGTCTAGCAGCCTTTTTGTTTTCTTATGCGATCGCACAAGGCCGTGTGTGACATGTCTGAACAATCAGTAAATTTGGAGTGCCAAGGAGTTTTGCTTTTGTTTGCAATGAACAGACAGACGAGAGCAGAATACACCAGACATCACAAACTTAGTTAATAGAGCTATGATTACTGACCACACACCACTGTGCCTCCACAAACAACCATGCACATACACATACGTTAAAACTTTGTACGCAAACACACAAATGAGCATACAGATGTAGGGGTCGCTGCTCTTTACAAAGATGCTGCATGCACACAGCAGAGCCAAAAGGGACCACTGCTCTGCAATGCCACCGGTGTGAGGGTCCAAAGATATGAGGATTTTTAGCATGACAGTTGCTCCAAGCAAAAGCCCATTCAGCAACAAAACCAAAACATTATGACTCCAAGCAAACAACAACAGACTGGAAGTGTCTCATGAGTCCCTCTCAGTCTGTATTCAAGGTCATATCAGAGGATATCTGGGCCTGGTCTGAGGTAATGTTGAGAGAAACAGGATAGAATGGATGGATAGATGAATGGATGGATGAATGATGGATGGATGGATGTGGGCCTACCTGCTGAGAGGTGAGCATTAAAAAGAGGGTGGACAGTGGAGGAGGGGTCTTAAAAGTAAAGGAAAGGAATGAGAGAGAGTGGGGGATATGAATTGATAAGTTGGTGAGTGGAGGTGGAGATGTGATGATGACAGAAAGAAAGAAAGAAAGAAAGGAAAGGAAATTGATCAATTAACTGCCTAACAAAGTAAATGACCCCAAATAAAAATGACCAGGTGACCAGATAAATCCATCTGGGAGGAGAGGGAGGAGTAGCAGTGGATTTGTAGAGTGTGTGTGTGTGTGGGGGGAACCCAGCCACTGAGGATGCACAAGCCAGTGCATCCTTAGTGCCGGTCCCAAGCCCAGACAAATGGGGAGGGTTGTGTCAGGAAGGGCATCCGGCATAAAATCTTTGCCAAATCAAATATGCGGATTATAAATAAGACTTACATACCGGATCGGTCGAGGCCCGGGTTACCAACGACCGCCACCGGTACTGTTAACCAGCAGGGTGTCGGTGGAAACTATGCTACTGTTGGGCGAAGGAGAAGGAGAGGGGGAAAGCATGTCCAGAGGCAGCTAGAGAGGAGGAAGGGTAGGCATGTGGAGGTGAGAGTTGGAACTTTGAATGTTGGCACTATGACTGGTAAAGGGAGAGAGCTGGCTGACATGATGGAAAGAAGAAAGGTAGGCATACTGTGTGTGCAAGAGACCAGGTGGAAGGGGAGTAAGGCCAGGATTATCGGAGGTGGCTTCAAACTCTTCTACCATGGTGTGAATGGGAGGAGTAATGGGGTAGGGGTAATTCTGAAGGAAGAGTATGTCAAGAGCGTGCTGGAGGTGAAGAGAGTGTCAGACAGAGTGATGAGTATGAAGCTGGAAATTGAAGGTTTATTGCTGAATGTTATCAGCGCATATGCCCCGCAAGTTGGGTGTGAGATGGATGAAAAAGAAGAATTCTGGAGTGAGTTGGACGACATGGTGGAGAGGGTACCCAAGGAGGAGAGAGTGGTGATTGGAGCGGACTTCAATAGACATGTTGGTGAAGGGAACAGAGGTGATGAGGAGGTGATGGGAAGGTATGGAGTCAAGAAGAGAAATGTGGAAGGACAGATGGTGGTCGATTTTGCGAAAAGGATGGAAATGGCTGTGGTGAATACATATTTCAAGAAGAGGGAGGAACACAGGGTGACATACAAGAGTGGAGGAAAGTGCACACAGGTGGACTATATCTTATGTAGAAGGCGCCATCTAAAAGGGATTGGAGACTGCAAGGTGGTGACAGGGGAGAACGTAGCTAGGCAGCATCGGATGGTGGTCTGTAGGATGACTTTGGAGACCAAGAAGAGGAAGCGAGTGAAGACACAGCCGAAGATCAAATGGTGGAAGTTGAAGAAGGAAGACTGTTGTGTGGAGTTCAGGCAGGAGTTAAGACAGGCGCTGGGTGGTAGTGAAGAGTTGCCAGATGGCTGGACAACCAATGCAGAAATAGTGAGGGAGACAGCTAGGAAGGTACTTGGTGTGTCATCAGGACAGAGGAAGGAAGACAAGGAGACTTGGTGGTGGAATGAGGAAGTATAGCAAATTATACAGAGGAAAAGGTTGGCAAAGAAGAAGTGGGATAGTAAGAGAGATGAAGAAAGTAGACAGGAGTACAAGGAGATGCAGCGTAAAGCAAAGAGAGAGGTGGCAAAGGCAAAGGAAAAGGCGTATGGTGAGTTGTATGACAGATTAGACACTAAGGAAGGAGAAAAAGACTTGTACCGATTGGCTAGACAGAGGGACCAAGCTGCAAAGGATGTGCAGCAAGTTAGGGCAATCAAGGATAGAGATGGAAATGTGCTGACAAGCGAGGAGAGTGTGCTAAGAAGGTGGAAGGAATACTTTGAGGGGCTGATGAATGAAGAAAATGAGAGCGAGAGAAGGTTGGATGACGTAGGGATAGTGAATCAGGAAGTTCAGCGGATTAGCAAGGAGGAAGTGAGGGCAGCTATGAAGAGGATGAAGAGTGGAAAGGCAGTTGGTCCTGATGACATACCTGTGGAGGCATGGAGATGTTTAGGAGAGATGGCAGTGGAGTTTTTAACTAGATTGTTTAACACAATCCTGGAAAGTGAGAGGATGCCTGAGGAGTGGAGAAGAAGCATACTGGTACCGATTTTCAAGAACAAGGGCGATGTGCAGAACTGTAACAACTACAGAAGTATAAAGTTGATCAGCCACAGCATGAAGATTTGGGAAAGAGTAACAGAAGCTAGGTTAAGAGGCGAGGTGATGATCAGCGAGCAGCAGTATGGGTTCATGCCATGAAAGAGCACCACAGATGCGATGTTTGCTTTGAGAATGTTGATTGAGAAGTATATAGAAGGCCAGAAAGAGTTGCATTGTGTCTTTGTAGATTTAGAGAAAGCTTATGACAGAGTACCGAGAGAGGAGGTGTGGTATTGTATGAGGAAGTCAGGAGTTGCAGAGAAGTATGTAGGAGTGGTGCAGGATATGTATGAGGGCAGTGTGACAATGGTGAGGTGTGCGGTTGGAATGACAGATGGGTTCAAGGTGGAGGTGGGATTACATCAAGGATCGGCTCTGAGCCCTTTCTTGTTTGCAATGGTGATGGACAGGTTGACGGACAAGATCAGGCAGGAGTCTCCATGGACGATGATGTTCGCGGATGACATTGTGATCTGTAGTGAGAGTAGGGTGCAGGTTGAGGAGAGCCTGGAGAGGTGGAGGTATGCACTGGAGAGAAGAGGAATGAAAGTCAGTAGGAGCAAGACAGAATACCTATGCGTGAATGAGAGAGAGGACAGTGGAATGGTCAGGATGCAAGGAGTGGAGGTGACAAAGGCATTTGAGTTTAAATACTTGGGGTCAACTGTCCAAAGTAACGGGGAGTGCAGTAGAGAGGTGAAAAAGAGAGTGCAGGCAGGTTGGAGTGGGTGGAGAAGTGTGTCAGGAGTGATTTGCGACAGAAGGGTACCAGCAAGAGTTAAAGGGAAAGTTTACAAGATGGTTGTGAGACCAGCTATGTTATATGGTTTGGAGACAGTGGCACTGACGAAAAGACAGGAGGTGGAGCTGGAGGTGGCAGAGTTGAAGATGCTAAGATTTTCACTGGGAGTAACGAAGAAGGACAGGATTAGGAACGATTATATTAGAGGGACCGCTCAGGTTGGACAGTTTGGAGACAAAGCAAGAGAGGCAAGATTGAGATGGCTTGGACATGTGTGGAGGAGAGATGCTGAGTATATTGGGAGAAGGATGCTGAATATGGAGCTGCCAGGGAAGAGGAGAAGAGGAAGGCCAAAGAGGAGGTTTATGGATGTGGTGAGAGAAGACATGCAGGTGGCTGGTGTGACAGAGGAAGACGCAGAAGACAGGAAGAAAAGGAAACGGATGATCCGCTGTGGCGACCCCTAACGGGAGCAGCCGAAAGTAGTAGTAGTAGTAGTAGTAGTATGTGTGTGTGTGGGGGGGGCAGACCTTAGTGATGGCGATGGCGCAGGCATGCCCCCAAATCTCTACCAGTTGCTGCTGTCCAAACCTGTAGTCCTTCAGTAGTTCAGTCTCGATAGCTGCTGCCTCCACTTTGCTGTAGGGGACAGACAGGATACAGTAAATATTAAGGGTATAATTTCACTGTTTATAGCAGTGCCATCATCAGTGCCATCATCATCATCATCATCATCATCATCACTATCAGCATTGTCATTATAACTATTATCATCTGCCAATGACAGACCAGGGTCAACGCTGGTGTTGCTGAAAGGAGGAAAAGCCCAAAATGACAAAAGTATGCCCACGTGGGCCTGGTATTGAATCCTGCAAAAAAAAAAAAAAAAAAAAGAAAGTTTCCTTCACGTTGACTCCCCCGCTCCCTCTCAGCTTTCCATCTGTCTGAAAAGTGTCTTAAGGTGAAGGGGCTGCCCATTCCCATAAAAAAATTTCAAAAAAAGAAAAAAAAGAAAGGAGCAGAACATAACATATTGTTCATGATTTAGCCCTGCAGCAGATGAATCAAACGCTACCAGCAGTAAATTTAAATGGTCTGTATGGTGTGAGTCAGAGGCCTGGCTCTGCCCAAGCACTAACAAGCCAGATGAGTGCATTGATGCAGTGCTGAGAGTAGGGGTAACACTAAGGTATTTATTTACCAGGCATTTATGAAACAACTTTTGGTATTCACGTGACACGGAAATGATCCACAATAGCAGTGGCCCGTGACCTACACAGATATCCATAAAAACTTGAAAAGGTTTATAGGAGAGTGTTATGATGCTCCGCCTGGATGAATGCACTCTTGGGGAGTTCCGTGTTGCATATTTTCTTGTTACGATGTGTCAAATTTGGTTATGAGCTTCCATGAGGCACTGAAGTGTTTCTGAAACAGCTACATGCCAAGGTCTGGGTCTGCCTGTTAAGTTCCTTAATAGCTTATGGGAGAAACAAAGCCGAAACTCAATGACAGCCACCTGAGGGAACCTGAACTGTGACCTTTTCACTGTGTGTGTGTGTGTGTGTGTGTGTGTGTGTGTGTGTGTGTGTGTGTGTGTGTGTGTGTGTGTGTGTGTGTGTGTGTGTGTGTGTGTGTGTGTTGAGAAAGTGAGTCAGTGTTATTTTTCTGGTAACAGAATTTGGTCATGTGTGTTCATCTTTAACACATTGACCCTGCACTGACCCTGCCATTCTCAGCCCGGTGACAGTGGGGCATTTCCTGCTGCAAAGCCCGCCGGTGTTTTTGTGTGTGCGTGTGTGATCGTGCGCGTGCGTGAGAGAGAGAGAGAGAGAGGATTTTTGAATTTTAAAACCAGTCTGTATTTAACATACTTTTTAAAACAAATTGAACAACAATTTAATTTAAATTAACAAGAAATTTAACAAAATTATTTAACAAAAAAAGACGATATCTTTTTAACAATATGAACAATATGAACAAAGACAAAAGCGAGAGAGACAGAACGAGAGAGAGAGACCAAGAGACAGACAAGACAGAGACTTGAGAGAGGCACAGAGAACAGAGTGAGAGAGAGACAGAGAGAATTTGAATTTACACCAGCTCTTTATTTAACAACAAACTTTAACAATGAATAATGACATCATCAGACATAGACACTACTTTAAATGAACATGCACAAAGAGTTCCATCACTGAACCAAGATCGATTCAAAGAGAGAAAGCCTTTCGTTATCAAAAATTACAACAAAACAAATTCATTCAAAGACAAAGAGAGAGAGAGAGAGAGAGAGAGAGAGAGAGAGAAGAGAGAGAGAGAGAGAGAAGAGAAGAGAAGAGAAGACAGTTTAAAGCACCTGCACAACAGACAGCACCACAGCCACAGATAGCATCATCACTTCTTGCTCAGCGTATGAACAGCAGATCCAGAACCAGTAAAAAACAAGAGTTCACGACAGTCACGTTACCTCTTTAGAGACGACCGCTACACAGAGTACGTGCCTTTTACACTAGAGACACCTAGCGGAGTTTGTCGGCACTACAACAGTTACTACAATTATTAAATGAAAAAGATCATGAATAAAATATTGGGCTTTGACGGCTGTAAAAAACAAAAACAAAATCAAACAAGATTGGCTGTAAGTGTTTTTCATATTAGTTTTATTTTGCTGTATCCTGTGATAGATTTTAGAAATGTTATTTTTTCTAGTGAGAAGTAAAGCGCCTGGTGTTATGACAGCATACGCCTCACTAATCCTGCCAAGGTTAGGAATTCAATCACCACCCCATACTGTAATGTGAAGCAATCTTTCGACTGTAAAACTCTTTGTGTCCGTTGGCTAAAAGTGCAGCCATTCATTCAAATCAGGCAACTGATGTTGACACTACCGATATACATTGAAATGAACGATATACATTGAAATGACTGAGGGGGAGGGCATCAAATCAAAACCATCAACATGAAACATCAAATCAGCAGGGAGTCTTTGACTGAGGATCAATAGCTCTGTCTATCGATGTGTTTGTGCCTGTTTTGCATTTTGATTACATTACCAGCTCACGGCATATGCCTCCGCAAAACTCTGTATCTATTCACCACACAGAGCATGGTATTCTATCTCAGCTGTCAGCGACACAGTCATCATTTTGCAAAAGCTACTTTATAATTACAACAGTGGGGCCTGGTGGTGAGCAAGGCAAACCCCAAACAAGCAAGATCATTGACCGCTACCTGCTTCAGAGACACCATACTAGCTGCATGCCACCAAAACCAGAGGCAGTGGAGGGAGAGCATTGTCTTCTTGGAGAGTTAATCTAGTGTATCAAATCAAATCAACTGCAGAAGAGCTACAGAGAGGAGAAAATAAACCGTGCTGTATGGCAGATTCCCTTCAGGCAGGCTAGTGAGGTTGTGCATAGCATTTTCTTAAAGGCATTTTTACTATGATCGCTGTTGTCCTTGAAAGATTTTTTTTAATTGTCACTTTGCTTGAAGCTGGGTACATTACAATATTAATGTTGCATTGCAACACTGCCTCAATAATTATGTTAAATGTGCTTTTTTCTGGGAGAAAGGGGCATTTGAAAACTATGGCGTGCGCAAATCATGTGTTCTTTGTTACTTGAATCGGGAGTTTCAGTGAAGGTCTCTATGGGCTCAGGGTGTCTCCTCGAGGTAGTTGAAAAAAACCTGTGTCTCAGAGTATCAGTGTTGTCTTTGTGTGTGTGTGTGTGTGTGTGTGTGTGTGTGTGTGTGTGTGTGTGTGTGTGTGTGTGTGTGTGTGTGAACGCAAGTGAAGTGTGTGTTCTTGCATGTAAGAGTGATTGTGTGCGAGTGTCTGTTAGTAATCAAGTATATCCAAGCAGGGCTGCTGGCATTTACCTGTGCCAGTGAAGCAGCAGCAGCTGTCACCTATAGCTCGCCTCAGGGATTTTTCCTGACTCACTATGACAAGATGATCTTTGGAAAGTTCACCTTGGTCCACAGCATGCGCTCTCTGCTCACCATCTGCAACCAGCAACCAGCGGCACAAGTGCTCCCAATCCTTAAGCTCTTAAGCCGAATTGATTCCACCCCGTGCATCTGCAATTTGGATTTGTTTGTTTTTAACGGCGAGCGCACAATCCAATATTATGAGCAAATCCGCAAAACCGGTGTTGGTTTTGGTGGGTGAGAATACCAAGCCTGGCCTTAATGCTTGTTTTTGTTAACATTTTTTTAACCGTTCAACCAACCATTGATATTGATTCTTTTCATCACCCACAGAAAAGAAGCCAAGGTCTTCTGAAGTGCTCCTACCACACAGGAGCAGTGCAGATCGTGCACTGCACAGTAAATTGATACGAAGGCCTTTTTGATGGATGCTCCTGCTGTATCTCACCTGTGCCCGTTTCAGACATCACACTTACACAATCACCAGCTCCTACGATGTTAATTACAATTCATCAAACCATGCACTAATTCTAACCACTGCAACTGTTAATTGCATCTGTTAATAACTATACGTCAGTAATGCACACAAAGTGTTTTTGATATATTTTCTATAAAAATCTATATATGCAAAGTCCAAAGCATCCTCCCTGTTATTTCACCACCGAATAGCACCTCAGCCAGAGGCGGCATAGTAGTTACGGTGGCAGCCATTAGCTTGTATAGCTGCATGCAGGTAACAACGGTGATTTTTGCATCTGTCCTTTCGGGTCTGTTTAGATGTCTCAGAAAGGGAGGTCCCATGAGAATCCACGTCTGTTGCAACAGCAGTGGCGTCCATGCAGCCATCCAGCCAACCAAGAGACGAGAGAGTAGCAGCCTGGAAAGTCCATCCCGGGAGAGATAAATAATTTCCTTGTGGTGTGTTGGACATGCCCCTGCCAAGTGTCATCTCCCAAGTGGCACTGCTAAGCCGTGATTGTATCTCCTTAATGAGCCTGTTTACCTTAACACGTGCAGACGGGTGCACATCTGCCTCTCTCTCTCTCTCTTTCACTCGCTCTCTCTCACCTCGGCATGTCTCCCCTCTGACAAACACGGATGAATGTATAATGCACGTGCACACAAACATCTCACTTCATCTAATCTTATGCACATGCATTTCAAATGCTAACCCAAATAAAGACTGTATCTGTATGCACACAGTCAGGGTATAAACCAAGTCAAAGAAACCATTTTATACACACACACACACACACACACACACACACACACACACACACACACACACACACACACACACATGTATATGCAGTACTTTAATAAGTACTTCAATGCAGTCCTTCACAGTACTTCAGTAAGTAATGAGGCTGCTGCAGCAGTACACTTCTTTCCCACATGAATACAGCACCACTGAACACAACAAAGGAGCTTACGGACGATCCAGAGTGGAGCATATGGTGGAATAGTAATGACTGCATCCCTTCCAACTCAGTCATCAATTTATGGATGGACAGGGGGTAACGCTCACAGAAGAATCAGGGATAACAAGATAGGCTTCATCTTTCAAAGAATAAAGACACTTGAACCAGCTCCCTGCCACCGTCTCTCTGCTTATCCACCATGATCTGTTTAAGAGATAAGGAGCTCTATCAAGAAAACTCAAGAAAAAAGGCTGGAGATAAGCCCCAAAAGGAGGCTATCTTTTCTCACTGTTATCTGTCCCTTGAAAGCACAATAGTTTTCTCTCTTGTATCTTTACTTCCTTCTTTCTTCCTTTCCTTTTCCTCACCATTCTTCCCTTTTATCCTACACCACTTCCTGTCCTCATCCTTCCCTCTCATCCCAATTTAATTGACTGTGGTGAGACGAGCTAAAACTGCTCCCGAGTTGAGTTTTCCCAGTCTTTAGTGCTGAAGCAGAGTCCTGCTCTGAGGGGACAGAGATAAGACTTTGCATCAGCTACTTACCAAGACCACAGTCCTATGCCTCTCTCTCTCTCTGTCTCTCTGTCTGTCTCTGTCTCTCTTTCTGAGCAGAAGTGCGAGTGAGTGTCCGGAGTAGCAGCATGTTGCTTTGGTGTGAGCGAGTTTCTAAAACTATTTTCTGTCTTGTCCTTTTCATGTGCTTTCTGTTGTTTTGTTGTTGCGTTTTAGTTAGCTTTTTTCAGTGGTAGGTTTAAGTTGAGTCGTTTTATTTTCAGTAGCGGTGCTACCGGCCCAGCGGGGCAATATGGCCATTGTGGGAGGCGGAGGAACGGCGTTTGAACAGTTGACACGCCGGCATGCGA
The DNA here is from genome assembly GCF_029633865.1 of Lampris incognitus. Classification (NCBI taxonomy): domain Eukaryota; kingdom Metazoa; phylum Chordata; class Actinopteri; order Lampriformes; family Lampridae; genus Lampris; species Lampris incognitus. The sequence goes on along the minus strand of NC_079213.1, from coordinate 95,467,768 downwards.
TTGAAGTGGCTCCGGTGGTCAAATGCTCGGTGGAGGAGTGCCGCCTCGCGGTAGGTGAACATGTGGGATATGGAAGCATAAAATCTGCATCCAGAATGAACAGTGCTGTAGTCATGTTTCTTGGTAGCGTTGATAAAGTCAACCAGGTGGTGAAAAGTGGTGTGGTGATTAAGGACACGTTTACTCCCGTTCTGCCGCTGGTTAATCCTGCCACGAGAATCACCATTTCTAATGCTCCCCCGTTCATGAGAAATGCAGCCTTGGAGAAGGAGCTTGCAAGATACGGACAGCTAGTGTCACCGATAAAAATGGTCTCTTCCGGTTGCCAGTCTCCTCACTTGAAACATGTTGTGTCCCATAGGAGGCACGGTTTCATGATCCTGAAAAATAATGTGGAGGATTTGGATCTGAAGCTCAAATTCAGGATCGACGAGCTTGACATTATTTTTGTTACATCAGGTATGATGAAATGTTTTGGCTGTGGGTCAGAGGGGCATTTAATAAGGTATTGTCCCGAAAGGAGTGAGGGTAGGTCTGAGCCTCAAGGGCTGCCATCGTACCCCGATACCACCACGAGCGGCACATCTCCGGCTGGAGACGGCGCTGCCAGGTCGGCACAGGGCAGACTGGAGGCTGGGAAGCGAGGGGCAGAGAAATAGACCAGGTGGTGAAACAGAAAGAGACTGAGGCTGGAGAATATAAGGAAAATGGATGGACTGAGCAGGCAGGAGAGGGAGGTGTGCAGGTTGAGCAGGTTAAAAAAAGATCACAGTGACAAGGGGCAGGTTAAAGCTGATGGCCAGGATGAGTAGGTAGGGGAGGTTGAACAGAAAACGAAAACAGTGAGAACAGGGATCATAGCAAATTGAATGGGTGAGATATGAATTGTGGTCGGGAGACGCAAATACAGCAGACTGTTATTAGAGTGGCAGAGTCTGTACTTGAGGAAGAGGAAGAGATGCTGTTGGATGATGAAATAAATTTTTTTTAATAATTAAAAGGGAGCCCATGGAGGGTAGACAGAAATTTTAAAAAGCAAACAGGGTTTCAAAAGGTAAAAAGCCATCCTCCTGTTTGTCTGAGGGGAACACAGAAGAAAGTGACTGTGAGTTAGGTTCCTCTCCTCATATACAGGTGGACACAGAAGGGAGCTATGCTTTCCTGAAAATCAAGAAGGTTTTGCAGGTTACCAAGGGTTTGAGGGCAGTTAAGGTGGAAAATTTCTTTCCAGAGACTTGCAGCTTTTTGTTGACTCAGTTAAGTGTTTATGAAAAACACAGGAGATTTGGAGGTAAACAAGTTTACTGAGCAGGAAATCTTCAGACTGAAAAAACTTGTACAGAAAGTAAAATTGCAACCCCTTGATGATGTTTACGACAAGTTTGGTTATTTGTATCTTTTTGGTCAGTGTAAGCCCGTTTTTGGCACAGTTCAGCTCTATTCTCCTCGCGTGTAATATAAAATTAGGCACTTTAAATCTGAATGGAACAAGAGATGGCATGGCAAGAGCTGCTGTGTTTAAACTGGTTGGGCTGAAGAAAATAGATGTTTTGCTTGTGCAAGAAACACAGCACAAAAGATAATAAAATTGAATGGAAGAGGGATTGGACTGGAAAACTGATTCCAAGTCATAAATCAAATATTAGTGGTGGGGTCGGGATTCTTTTCTCAAAAGATTTTTTGCCATGTTCCCTTGAGGTAGAGGAAGTAGTCAAAGGCTGGTTACTGAAAGTAAGAGCACATTATGAAAACTTAAAAATGTTTTATAAATGTTTATGGCCCAACCCTTGGCCCCGAAAGATTAGTTTTTTTGGATGTGCTATTTGATGTTATTAGTAAATGTGATAGTGAGGAGTAGCCTTCCACCTCCAGTTCATTCAGAGATTGCTCACTGGGCCTAGAGACTTAGTGTGGAGACCAGCAGCCTGTGCAATACTTCAACATTGTTGTGGACTTAGAATAGACTTGCCTTTGCTTTTAATGGATATTAACAACTCAAACCTCAACAGATTGCCTGGTTTTTATCGTGGGCTCATAAGAGTGTGGAATATGTTTAAGAAGGAGAGAATGGGCTGTTCTGACTCTCTGAGCTGGCTTCTAAAAGAGCCAGTAGTGTATGGTGGGCGTATGGACACTGTTACAGCCACGGGTGTGTCCGTGCCCGTATAATTGTTTTGTGTTCCCTTATGTATCTAACCCTCACTCTCATTCTACATTCAGGGATCCACCAAGTGCTCCTCATCACCTAATCAAGCAGTCCACCAATCAACCAATTTCCATCAGCTGTGCAGCCTACTATTTAAACCCCCACATGTCTTCAGTTCCCCTGGCCAACTAGTTTAGTTTGTGTGTGATTTTAGTTAGTGTTCTGTAGCCACCTTATGTTGATGTCTCTGTAGCTACTTTGTGTTTGTCAAGTCTGGCCAGTTTTCAGTTAAGTTTTGCATTATTTCAGTCTTGAGTATTTTGAGTTACGTTTAGCCTTTAGTTTTTTTTAGTTCTTTTGGGCAAGGGGATCAAGGTAAGATGCCCATGGGCATAAACCCCATCATGTAACTTGCCTCCTGTTATACATACAAGGTTAGGAGCGGTTGCCACCCTCTGTATTTAGGTTTGATGCTTTTGAGCACTGTCAAGGGGGGGTTACTTTTATTAGTATTTGTTGTTTTGGCAACTGTTTGGTTCCCTTGTCCTGTCATGGTGTTTAAGTTAATAAATATTTACACGTTTACCTGTCTCGCACCCTCAACTCACTGTTACCCAGTGCACTAGTTGTTGTCCCTCACCAGACCAAGGGATGTAACAGACACGTTCTGTGACATCAGACCCACTGTATCACAACTGTTCTGCCAGACAAAGTTCGCCACGTTGGGTCAGGTGGTGGAGCTGACTGGGCCCAGTCTTGACAATGCTGCTGCACTAGCATCTCACCTGGGAGTGAAATCTACATGCCTTATTAGTCGGGTAGTATTTAAGTGGAATGGTCAGCTCACCGCAAAAGAACAGGGACTTTTGACATAATACTATAGTAGTTTTATTCATCCCAATTTTGAAGATCCCTTTCCTGGTTTAAAAATTGTTCCTGATCTGAAAAATTGCATGGGGCCACTTTTAGATTTGGGAAATGTTCTTCATGGGAGATTGAATGTGTTTGTAATTTGACAAATGTTTATGTTTAAAAAGATTTCAAGTCTGTCTTTTGATCTTCTTTTTTTTTTGTTAAAGACTTGTTTTAAAATTTTAAAAAATTCTCATTTGTCTGTCTGTCTCCCTCGCTCTCGCGCCCTTATTTATACAATACCCATAATGTTCCAGGCCCTGGAAGGAAATGATGTATCATATCAACTGTCATACTAGCAGGAAGTAAGAAACCATTCTTTCTGCTTCAGCCCAATGCAAATATCCTGGATCTTAGATGCATATTAAGCACTTCGCATAATGCAGTCTAACCTTAGAGGCCCGCAAGGTTATGAGATACAATATGTCAGCGCAGTTGGGGACATTGAACCTTTCAAAAAAACATCCCCCTCTTGTTTTCTTCCTGTGCCAGTTGTTTTCGGTAACAAGTAATTATACTGTACTTTTGCTCTTTTGTAAGTGTGCATTGATCTAACTTGGTTTACTTTCTCTGTCCTTATCTCCCTCCCTCCCTCCCTCATCTTCTGCCATTTGCTGTTCTGATGAAGGCTAACACGAGAGAGAGAGAGAGAGAGAGAGCATAAGGGAGATGACTCATCTTGGTTTATCTAATCCCGTGTGTTTTACTTGTCACACAATCAGGTTGGAGAGCTGAGGAACATGGTCATGGTTACGGCTAAACATCATTGAAGTGGGTGGAAAACCAGGACAAAGGGCTCATCTGTCCTCTGTCCTCACCTTAAACGCCATCATCATCATCATCAGCTGTAGGATCTCATTATGGCTGCCCAGCCTGGTTTCAAGCTGAGGCACCACGTTGGTAATATAGGGATATACAATTAAGCATCACGTAAAACGGAGAAGACTTTTCTACGGTTGGGCGTTCATAATCGCAGCGACTTATCCCACCGGCAGATATTATTGCTCATTTCAAGAAAGGGTATTTGTTTCATGATTACAGGACTCATTTCAAGATATATTTGCTCTAAAAAATAATTATCTTAAATCAGGTTTCTTGTTGTCTGACTTTTGTCCTCTTTATGTGACCATATTTGTAATCACAAAACAAGTACTCTTGCTAGATCAAGCAATAATACATAGCAGCAGGATACGAAAATTTCCCAGCGATATCTCGAAATAAGCATTATGAGGCTTAAAACAACAAATAACTTGATACGTTTGTCTTTTTTGCAGATCTACTTCGGTTCATCATCACTAATTACTTGCATGTCCCCATTAGCTGAAAACATGAATATACTGATACATCCTGATGACTGACCTCGTCCATCATCCTTGCTAAAAAAAATTTCATGTGTGAATATGAACACATGTACATACAGTGTGTGTGTGTCGGTGAACCTGTGGTGTGTGCCCTAGTCAAGTCTTCCTGTTACCTCAGGACACCTTTAATCATCAGTCAAGCCTCCTGCAGCGGGGTTCAAGGAAGCCGTGCTGCACCCAGTTGAGCGATGTGAGGGGAAGTAAAGAGCAGGAATAAATGAAAGGGAGGCGGGGGGGAGAGAGCAGGGAAAGTGCTGCACAGTGAAGAGACAGCTTGGAGAACAGGGTGCAGAGGTGTGTGCGTGCGTGCGTGTGCAGGCATGCATGCGCTGCCTCTGACTTCAGAGACCCGTAGAGCTGCTTTGTCTATTGCAAATTACTGCAAGCCAAACAAAGTGGGGAGGTTGGGCAAATCATAATAAACCCATCCATCCATCCATTACCCAAACTGCTTATCCTGCTCTCAGGGTCGCGGGGATGCTGGAGCCTATCCCAGCAGTCATTGGGCGGCAGGTGGGGAGACACCCTGGGCAGGCCGCCAGACCATCACAGGGCCCACACACATTCATACCTAGGGACAATTTAGTACAGCCGATTCACCTGACCTACATGTCTTTGGCCTGTGGGAGGAAACCCATGCAGACATGGGGAGAACATGCAAAATCCACACAGAGAACAACCCGGGATGACCCCCAAGGTTGGACTACCCCGGGGCTCGAACCCAAGACCTTCTTGCTGTGAGGCAACCACGCTAACCACTGTGACGCCCCATGTGAGTGTTTTCAATCCAAAAGTATTTGTCAGTCTTTTGGTTTTTGCAGTATTGATATTAGTCGTAGTGCTTCTATTGGCAAGTATCAATATCAGTAGTAGTGTTAGCTTTGATAAAAAGTGACCAAAATAGATTTCGCCAAAAAGGTGTTTCTTTTTTTTCACAGAATATGTTAAATATTCTGCTCACAAAAAAGCAATTAAACATTGTTGCAAACACACTAGTGTCAATTCAGTATCATCCATGTCAGTGCTGAAGCCATTGGAGTGTGTCATTAACAGCCTCAGCTGGCAGACACCGGCCGGCCGAGCTGCTCCATATGGTCCCAGTCTGAATGCGCTGCGTGACGCCGCCTTCACTCTGCTTATTTCTTGCCTAATCAAATTGATGTGATTTCACGTTTTCTGTCTCCCTGGGCAAAAAAACTGGTGTGGCTGCATGTCGATTTTGTGTGTGGTGTGTGCACGTGTTTCTCTGCATGCTGTGTGCATTAGTATTTCTGTGTGTGTGTGTGTGTGTGTGTGTGTGTGTGCATATGCGCACATGAGTGGGCGTGTCACAGTTATGGCAAACGGCTATATATGGTTCAATATATTTCATTCTTTTTTCTTTTTTTCCCCCCTTTTTCTCTCCAATCGTATCCGGCCACTGTGATGGGCTGGCAGCCTGTCGAGGGTGTCTCCCCGCCTGCCCCCCTATGACTTCTGGGATAGGCTCCAGCATCCCACGAACCTGAGAGCAGGATAAGCAGTTTGGATAATGGATGGATGGATGTATCCGGCCAATTACCCCACTCTTCCAAGCTGTCCCGGGGTCGCTGCTCCACCCCCTCTGCCGATCCGGGGGCTGGGGGGTGGGGCTGCAAACTACCACGTCTCCTCCGACACGTGGAGTAGCCAGCTGCTTCTTTTCACCTGACAGTGAGGAGTTTCGCCAAGGGGACGTAGTGTGTGAGAGGATCACACTATTCCCCCCAGCCCCCCCGCAAACAGGCACCCCAACCAAACAGAGAAGGCGCTAGTGCAACGACCAGGACACATACCAACATCTGGCTTCCCACCCGCAGACACGGCCAACTGTGTCTGTAGGGACGCCCGATCAAACCGGAGGTAACGCAGAAATTCGAACTGGCGATCTCCAAGCTGCTAGGCAACGGAATAGGCCACCATGCTACCTGGATGCCCCTATATTTCATTCAAATTAGAAAGGAATTGTTGTGCTTCTCCACTTGTGTTCCCCCACAAAGTGATACTGTGAAACAGACATCCTGTACACAGCCCAGACTATCCACACTGTCAGCCTGAATTTCAGTTTCCTTTCCTTTCATTTCCCCACAGCTGTGCACCTGTAGACCTTTAAATGACGGACACAGATCTCATTTGTCTAGGGTCACAGGTGCTGCCAAGCTCATTTCAGCATTTATTTCTAATGTGTGTGTTTGTGTGTGTCTGTGTGTGTATTTTCAGATGCAGTGACAACTAATGTTCAGTCGGTGAGTCACATCCACTTTTACCTCATTTACCGACACCACGTGACCACTCCACAAAAAGGCCCGTCGCCTGTCTGTTCAGCTGCCTGATGCAACTCTTATCTGGATGGAGGGCTACTCATCATGTGCTACATATCCATACAAAAAAAAACCAGACATGCAAATTAATACATGCATGTGGAAATATACGTATGCATTCAGATACATGGGCACACACATGCCCGCAGGTTACATCGACCAAAGCCCCCCTCTGTAGTGTTTAATCAATCTACCAACTTTCACAGAGCATCCATTAATAACGTCTGTCTCAGAACCGTGTGTTAGGTTCCATCCCTCAGCCCCAGGCCCGGAGACATCAGCCAACAAATTATAGGGGGACCTGTCACATCCCATTCATTTACACTGAACTGGGGGGGCCGGTCTTTGCTCCAGGTAAAGGAGCAGAAGAGGAAGGCTTAAACAGTTTCTATGGCCACTGGCCTAGACACTGATCTGTCTGGGTTACTGGCTGACCTGGAGCTTAGTAAGAATAATGTATCAGCCAGGCCTGTGTTTTCGGGGGCAGAAGGTTGTCTCTGGAGACGATTTCTCTGTGGCGACCCATGTCAAATAATGCTGCTGCGTTCAACCCGCAGGTGAACCACCTACAACTCGTGACCTAACTTAAATAAACCACACTACCCTGAACACAGCGGTAGCAAACATTAAGTAGCCAGACACTCTAAAGTCCCACATAAAATGGCTACACACATGACACAAAAGAAAAAACCTAGTGACCCGACAAAAGGAAAGGCTCACCCACAGTCATGACTCAAGCTACAGTGGGAGAAGAGCGGGACTACTATATAAGCCTACCCAAAGGCCACAACACAAGGTGTGCTTGCATGGACCAGCTGGTGGAGGTTGAGAGCACAGCGCGCCCCGCACTCACAGCTCCAAGGGTCTACTGTCCGTAACTCCCCTCCTGTCTCTCTGCCACAAATCCCACCCCACAAATCTCCCACTGGAGACTTTACTCAGCCTGCCTCTCAGGCGAGCGTCAGCACCCATGACGATTGCAACACAAGGGACTAGGGATCAAACCACAACAGCTTAGCCAGCAGCTTAGCCTTAGCATCAGACCTCGTCCGCTTCGGCATGGAGCTCCGCCACCAGGACCAACACCATGGCAGAGGACGAAGGGAGTGGACCAGCAGCCACAGCCGTACCCACCACCAAACCAAGAACACACCAACAACACCTGCTAACACTAATGCAACACTGGACACCGTGCTTAACACCACCCAAAACCAAACACTAACACAGCACATTACAGGAAATAGCAACTGCCAGACCAAAGCTGCTAATATCCCGGACCTTTAACGGGGAACGTAACACCCTCCGTAACTAAAAAGCTACTAAACAAAGCTACTGACTTTGCCTCAACATACACCAAAATATCCGACCAAGACAGAGACATAATAGCCCATGCCAAAGAGTCAATTTTATACCACAAGGGAATCCCATGGCAAAAGCAGAGTAACAGCAAATTTGACGTCACCATGGGCAGCTTCACCGGGGCAGAGACTTGTGAGCGAGTGGGCTTGTACTTGTTGTCTCAACTACAGGTCCTAGGCATCAACGTCGGGCAATATAGAGACGACGGGCTGGCAGTCTGCAACAAACCGGCAAGAGAAGTCGAGAGAATAAAAAAGAAAATGTGCAGTATATTCGCAAGCAATGAACTAAAAATTTCAATTAAGGCTAACAAAAACTAGATTGAATTCCTCAACATCTCATTAGACCTTAAAAATGGTACATACAGGCCATACATGAAGCCCAATAATATACTGCAATACATCAACAGAGAAAGCCAATCATCTGCCCTCTATCTTGGAAAAATATCCCAGTGAGCATAAATAAGAGACTCTCATGTTTATCATCCAGTGAAGCCATCTTTAATGAAGCAGCCCACCCCCCATACCAGGAAGCCTTACAAACATGTGGATATAATTTCAGACTTAAATACAATCCACCACCAATTAGCGATAGCCAGCAACAACAAAACCACAGCAGAAGGCGGAACATCACCTGGTATAATCCTCCCTACAGCGACACCGTGGCCTCTAATATTGGAAAACAATTTTTCAAGCTTTTGGATGAGTGCTTTACCCCAGACCATCAATTAAGAAAACTATTCAACAGGAACACGGTCATAATTAGCTACAGCTGCATGCCAAATGTTCAGCAGGTTATTTCATCCCACAACACAAGCATCATGGCCAAGGCACAGACCCCCTTACTGCAACCAAGCACCTCCAACTGCAAATGCCGTGTTAAGGCATCATGCCCTCTTGAAGGAAAATGCCAGACAGAGTGAGTCATCTACCAGGCATCGGTGACAAGAAAAGACAACTGCAATGTGGACACGTTAGATTAACAGAGGGCCCTTTTAAAATTACGTTTAAAGCCCATATGAGTAGCTTCAGAAATGAACATGCAAGAAATGCAACGGCCTTAAGCCGCCACATTTGGTCATTGGTAGACAAGAATATCGGTTACTCTGTTTCATGTAAAATCCTTACAAAGAGCAATCCATATTCAATTAGTGGTAAAAGATGTAACCTGTGCTTGGCAGAAAAGCATTTCATTATTTGCAGACCTGATATGGCCACCTTGAATAGTAGAGACGAATTGGCCACCAGCTGTAGACACCGAAAAAAATGTCGCCTTTGTAACTATAAGTAAAATGTCTTTATTATCCCCCCCATTAGATGATACACATGTGTCACGTATCAGGAAAGAACCCAAAAGCAGACGGGATAACCAGGTAAGGGAAGAATCAAGTCGTTATTGAAGTAACCGATCTCAGGCGTAGAGCAGGAGTTGGCTCAGTGGCAGGTAGACAGGCAGGCAGAAGTCCATGAATGGCGACGTTCCAGCGAAGACTGGTCCACAGTGGAGGCTTTTTAAGGGTGATGGCGATCGCTTTGATGTCAAGGGAGAGCGGCGATTGCTTTGATGGCCAGCTGGCATACCGGGGTGAAGGGGGGGAGGGGGTCAGCAGGTGTCAAGGGCGATCGCTTTGATGTCAAGGGCGAGAAGCTGATTGCTTTGATGTCAAGGGAGAGAGGGTGTGACCAGCTTGTGTACCGGGGTGAAAAGGGGGGGTCAGCAGGTGTCAAGGGCGAGAGGCTGTGACAGTACCCCCCCTCCGAGGGGCGCCACCGGGCGACCTACCAGACATGTCAGGGTGCGTCCTGTGGAAGTCTCGGATGAGGTTTGCGTCCAGGACCAGGCGACGAGGGACCCAACACCTCTCCTCCGGGCCATATCCCTCCTAGTCCACGAGATACTGCAGGCCGCGACCGTGGCAACGAGAGTCCAGGAGACGATCGTTGATCATACAAGGAGGTGGGGGCGGGGGGGCCGGAGGAACTAGAGGGCTGGTAGAGATAGGTTTGAGGCAGGACACATGGAAGGAGGGGTGAACCCAGAGAGTGCGGGGCAGCTTCAGACGGACCACAGAGGGGTTAATGACTTTGACAATGGGAAAGGGACCAATATACCTGAGGGACAGTTTTTTAGCGTCTGATTTCAAGGGTAGGTCCTTGGTAGAGAGCCATACCTGGTCACCGGGGGAGTAGTCCGGAGCAGGGGTGCGATGACGATCCGCCAAGCGCTGGTAACGGCTGGAGGCCCTGAGCAGTGCAGCACGGGCTCGACGCCAGGTCCAACGGCACCGACAGACATGGGCCTGGACAGACGGAACCGGAATGTCTACCTCTTGAGAAGGAAAAAGGGGAGGCTGATAGCCGTAAAGGCATTGAAAAGGGGACAACCCAGTAGCAGACGATGGTAGAGTGTTATGGGCATATTCTACCCAGGGAAGTTGTGAGGACCAAGAGGATGGGTTGGCAGACACCAGACAGCGGGGAACAGTCTCCAATGCCTGGTTGGCCCTCTTGGCCTGGCCATTGGTCTGAGGATGGAACCCCGATGGGCTGACGGTGGCACCGATGGCAGAGCAAAAAGCCTTCCAGACAGCAGAAGTGAACTGGGGGCCACGGTCAGACACTATATCACGGGGAAGACCGTGGACCCGGAAAACCTCCCTGACCAGCAGATCCGCAGTCTCTCGGGCCGAAGGCAGTTTAGACAAGGGCAAAAAGTGAACAAATTTACTGAAGCGATCAACAACAGTCAGTACAACGGTGTTACCGTCGGAGGCGGGCAGACCAGAGACGAAATCCAAGGACAGATGCGACCAAGGACGGTGTGGAAAAGGCAGGGGGCGCAGCAGACCGGCACTGGCCCGAGTGGAGGGCTTATTCTGGGCACAAACAGGACAGGCAGAAACAAAAGACCCAGTATCCTCCGTCATGGAAGGCCACCAGAACCGCCTACGGAGGAAGGCTAGGGTCCAGGTTACTCCAGGATGGCAGGTAAGCTTGGAAGAGTGAGCCCACTGCAACACACTAGATTTAACAGCATCTGGAACAAACAAGCGCCCAGGGGGACGGTTACTTGGGTCAGGCTGAGTCTGTTGTGCTGCCATGACCTCCCTTTCAATGTTCCAGGTGACAGCCGCAGCCGCAACCACACAGGTAGAGGGAACGATGGTGTCAGGTTGGAGCTTGGGCTCAGACTCCTCCCCATGCACATGAGACAGAGCATCGGGCTTGGCATTCCTACAGCCAGGTCTGTACGTCAAAGAAAAATTAAAACGACCAAAAAAGAGTGCCCACCTGGCTTGGCGCGTGGAGAGTCGCTTTGCTGACTGGATGTATTCCAGGTTCTTATGGTCAGTCCACACTATAAAAGGAAGCTCAGACCCCTCCAGAAAATGTCGCCATTCCTCCAGTGCCAATTTCACCGCCAGGAGCTCACGATTCCCCACATCATAGTTCCTTTCAGCTGGGGAGAGACGGCGAGACAGGAAGGCACAGGGGTGTGTCTTGCCATCCTCACTGGAGCGCTGAGAAAGGACCGCCCCCACCCCAATCTCAGAGGCGTCCACTTCTACAACGAACTGCTTGGTTGGGTCTGGCTGGATGAGGATAGGAGCTGTGGTGAAGCGGTGCTTGAGGGCTTGGAAAGCTGCCTCTGCTACAGGGGTCCACAGGAACTGTCTGGAGGTGGAGGTAAGAGCGGTTAGTGGGGCCGCAACGCGGCTGTAATTGCGGATGAACCGTCTGTAGAAGTTGGCAAACCCGAGGAACCTCTGAAGCTGCATACGGCTGGTCGGGCTTGGCCACTCAAGAACCGCTCTGACCTTGGCGGGGTCCATTCTCACCTGCCCATCGGCCACGATGTAGCCCAGGAAGGTGACTGAAGGGGCATGGAATTCGCACTTCTCTGCTTTTACGAAAAGGCGTTCTCCAGAAGCCGTTGAAGGACTTGGCGGACGTGCATGACATGCTCTGACAGGTCTCTGGAAAAAAATCAGGATATCATCCAGGTAAACAAAAATGAAACGATCCAACATGTCACGTAGGACGTCATTGACCAGACTCTGGAGGACAGCTGGGGCATTAGTGAGACCAAACGGCATCACCAGATATTCAAAATGCCCCAGGGGGGGTGTTGAAGGCAGTCTTCCATTCATCTCCGTCTCGAACCCGGACCAGGTGGTAAGCATTGCGGAGGTCTAGTTTAGTGAACACTGTGGCTCCCTGGAGAGTATCAAAAGCAGAAGTCATGAGGGGCAGAGGGTACTTATTCTTGACTGTGATGTTATTGAGGCCTCTATAGTCAATACACGGCCGGAGGGTTTTGTCCTTCTTGGCCACAAAAAAGAACCCTGCACCAAGGGGTGCAGGATGACGGGCGAATAAGACCAGCCACCAAGGAGTCCTTGATGTACCTCTCCATGGACTCCCGCTCAGGCTTGGAGAGGCCATATAGACGACTGCTGGGGAGGGGAGCGCCCGGCAGCAGGTCAATAGCGCAATCATAGGGGCAATGAGGAGGCAGGGAGAGAGCTTGCTGCTTGTTGAACACGGCTCGGAGGTCATGGTACTCCGGAGGCACCAGTGACAGGTCAGAGATCTCAGAGCTTGACACCTGACAGGGGACAGCCTGAGGCAGAGCAGACTGGAGGCATATGGCATGACAGATGGGACTCCAACTTGAAATTCTGGCCGATGACCAATCAATATGGGGACTATGCTTAACCAGCCAGGGATGACCAAGTATAATGGGAACAAATGGAGAATTGATAACGAAAAAACTTAACTCCTCTTGATGGTTCCCCGACAACAGGAGGCGCACAGGCTCGGTCTTAGAGGTTATCCGGGCCAGGAGACGTCCATCCAGGGCATTAGCTTCAAGAGGCTGGTCCAGACTCACAGTGGCAAGACCTAACTCTTCACAACACTTGCATCCAAAAGGCTTTCATCAGCTCCAGAGTCAATTAAAGCCAAAAGTTTAGTGGACTGACCTTTAAAACTGATGGTAGCTTGCAACTGGGTAAGTGGACGAGGAGACAGAGGGCAGACAGTTGGGCTCACGAGGATCCTCCTCCTCCCTCGTGAGCCTGCTAGTTTTGACGGACGGTGAGGGCAGGAGGCGAGACAGTGACCAGGCTGACCACAATACAAGCAGCTGTTCTCGGTGATGCGGCGTTGACGCTCCTCCGGGTTGAGCCGGAAGCGGCCGAGTTGCATCGGCTCCGAAGCTGGGGAAGAGTCACGCCTGGGGCTTTCTCGGGGGACGTCAGCCTCAGTCGAGCGAGCTCGGCCCCCAGAGTTTGGAGGTGTGGCCCGTGGAAAGTTGTTGTGACCAGGAAAGCGGTGCGTCCTCTCTCTCCTCCGCTCCCGGAGACGGTTGTCCACACGAATGGCCAGGGTAACCAATTCCGCCAACCCTCCAGGCTCAGGGTAGGAAACCAATTCGTCCTTTATGGATTCGCTTAGCCCGGCCTGGAGGGACTCGTTGTTCCATCCGCTCTCCGCTGATAGCGTACGGAACTCAACTGAGTAGTCAGCGACGCTGCGGGAACCCTGGCGGAGAGAGATCAGTCTTTTTGACGCATCCTTTCCCTGCACGGGATGATCAAAAACCTGGCGAAAAGCAGTGGTGAACTCAGCGTAGGATGAGGAAGTGGAGGCCCGCATCTCCCATACTGCTGTAGCCCAATCCAGGGCGCTTCCCCGGAGAAGACCCATGATGTAAGCGACTTTGACTCCATCCGTGGAATATGACTGGGGCTGCTGGTTAAACACAATCTCACACTGCATCAAAAAAGGGCGACAAAGTCCAAAATCTCCATCATACTTATCGGGCGGGGCAACCCATGGTTCCTTAGCCGAAGTTGATGGCGCTGAGGGTGGCGGAACTGGAGGGGCGGGTCCCGGGCTAGCGGAGGCACTAAGTTGGGTCTGGATTCCGGAGGGCGTCTGCCATCTCCTGTAGCACCTGGCTGTGCTGGCCGAGGACCGATTCCTGGTTGGCTACAGCCTGGCAGACCGTGGCCAGGTCTGTGGTGGAATGGTCTGCTGGGTCCATAGTGGCTGGAACGTACTGTCACGTATCAGGAAAGAACCCAAAAGCAGATGGGACAACCAGGTAAGGGAAGAATCAAGTCTTTATTGAAGTAACCGATCTCAGGGGTAGAGCAGGAGTTGGCTCAGTGACAGGTAGACAGGCAGGCAGAAGTCCATGAATGGCGACGTTCTAGCGAAGACTGGTCCACAGTGGAGGCTTTTTAAGGGTGATGGCGATGGCTTTGATGTCAAGGGAGAGCGGCGATTGCTTTGATGGCCAGCTGGTGTACCGGGGTGAAGGGGGGGGGTCAGCAGGTGTCAAGGGCGATCGCTTTGATGTCAAGGGCGAGAAGCTGATTGCTTTGATGTCAAGGGAGAGAGGGCGTGACCAGCTGGTGTACCGGGGTGAAAAGGGGGGGTCAGCAGGTGTCAAGGGCGATCGCTTTGATGTCAAGGGCGAGAGGCTGTGACAACATGTGACCTTTATTAGATGTTTTTTCATATTTGTATATTTTAACTGCCTGTCCTTCCAACTGTGCCCCAACACCACCCCAATATATGATTTACATAAATTACCTTGTTATATTCTAAATGTACGCTATTTCAATGATGCTTTTTCAAAGCAAGCCCCAGTCCCTTACCCCATTGGTTGTAATGTTTTCTACCCCACCATTGGCTGCTGTGCATCGTAACTACCTACCCCATTGGTTGTTATAGTTTAAATGTTTTCTCCTCTGATTGATTGCTGTCCACCGAAATAAGGGGTGTGATGCTGGGCAACGTAAACTGTGTATTTTTCTTTGTTGAATCACATTAGCAGCTGATGAGTGCGCGACGCACGAAACAAGCTTATACTGCTATGGATTAAAAGTTTTTTCCTACATCTATATTGAGATATACACTCACTGGCCACTTTATTAGGTACACCTTGCTAGTACCGGGTTGGACCCCCTTTTGCCTTCAGAACTGCCTTAATCCTTCGTGGCATAGATTCAACAAGGTACTGGAAACATTCCTCAGAGAGTTTGGTCCATACTGACATGATGGTATCACGCAGTTGCTGCAGATTTGTCGGCTGCACATCCATGATGCGAATCTCCCGGTCCACCACATCCCAAAGGTGCTCTATTGGATTGAGATCTGGTGACTGTGGAGGCCATTTGAGTACAGTGAACTCATTGTCATGTTCAAGAAACCAGTCTGAGTTGATTCGAGCTTTATGACATGGCGCGTTATCCTGTTGGAAGTAGCCATCAGAAGATGGGAACACTGTGGTCATAAAGGGATGGACATGGTCAGCAACAATACTCAGGTAGGCTGTGGCGTTGACACGATGCTCAATTGGTACTAAGGGGCCCAAAGTGTGCCAAGAAAATATCCCCCACACCATTACAACACCACCACCAGCCTGAACCGTTGATACAAGGCAGGATGGATCCATGCTTTCATGTTGTTGACGCCAAATTCTGACCCTACCATCCGAATGTCGCAGCAGAAATCGAGACTCATCAGACCAGGCAACGTTTTTCCAATCTTCTATAGTCCAATTTTGGTGAGCCTGTGCGAATTGTAGCCTCAGTTTCCTGTTCTTAGCTGACAGGAGTGGCACCCGGTGTGGTCTTCTGCTGCTGTAGCCCATCTGCCTCAAGGTTCGACGTGTTGTGCGTTCAGAGATGCTCTTCTGCATACCTCGGTTGTAATGAGTGGTTATTTGAGTTACTGTTGCCTTTCTATCAG
Organism: Lampris incognitus; assembly: GCF_029633865.1. Lineage (NCBI taxonomy): Eukaryota > Metazoa > Chordata > Actinopteri > Lampriformes > Lampridae > Lampris > Lampris incognitus. The sequence continues at coordinate 95,451,885 of NC_079213.1, read as the reverse complement.
CTCGAACCAGTCTGGCCATTCTCCTCTGACCTCTGGCATCAACAAGGCATTTTCGCCCACAGAACTGCCGCTCACTGGATATTTTCTCTTTTTCGGACCACTCTCTGTAAACCCTAGAGATGGTTGTGCGTGAAAATCCCAGTAGATCAGCAGTTTCTGAAATACTCAGACCAGCCCGTCTGGCACCAACAACCATGCCACGTTCAAAGTCACTTAAATCACCTTTCTTCCCCATTCTGATGCTCGGTTTGAACTGCAGCAGATCGTCTTGACCATGTCTACATGCCTAAATGCATTGAGTTGCTGCCATGTGATTGGCTGATTAGAAATTTGCGTTAACGAGCAGTTGGACAGGTGTGCCTAATAAAGTGGCCGGTGAGTGTATATATAAAGTTTTTTTTTCACATTGGCAGCTGATGGGTGCATGACACACGAAATAAGTTTGTTCAGTTATCATTTATCATTTTCAGTGGCGGCTGCTAACCAAATTTTTTGGTGAAGCATCCACCTAACCAACCCCCCCCACATTATATTTTTAAAACATCCCTCACTGATTTCAAATGAGCAGCCAGAACATCATAATAGCATAACACTTCTACCATCTCTCTGTAGTTTCCTTTATTATCGGACATTTCACTCTCCTCATGCCCCCTAAATGCCTGCTCCTGACGACCCAATAATGACACTAAATCAATCAACCTTTTCGGAATGTCACGGTCTTTTCAGACTGTGTCGTTATGCTTTGCCAACTGGAGATGCTTGCCTTCATCAATCAGAGTATCAATCCTCAAATTTCCCAACAGACTTAATTGCACGGCTGCACTGACATGCTCCTTTGATTTTTCATGAAGCTTAACAGATCTGTCAAAATTTAATAGATCCTCAAATCCATCTCTTGCAAACTTTGAAGAACACCCATCTCCTGAAGCAGCACACTTAAACATCACGCAAGGCCAGCAATACAAGCGGTTTGTTAGCACACTCCCCGTTAGCCAGTCCACCTTGTCATACCTCTTCTTCTTCTTCATCCAGCGTCGTCCTTGTGGGCATTAGCTGCTCGCGGTGCCTGCCTGATGATGTTGTCCCACCTGTCCCTGTCTCTTATGGCGCTGAAAGTTTCAGCCATAGTGTCCTGTCCATTCCTTTAAATTGTCCATATACTTCATCCTGGGGCGGCCACGTCCTCGTTTACCCTCCATCTTCCCTTGTATGATGTCTCTTGTGAGAGAGCATTTTTTTTTGTTTCAGCTAGAATGCCCAAAGAAGTTCATCTTTCTTTTAACAATGGCACCATATAGTTCTCGTTTGACACCAAGTTGTTGTAGGATGCTTTGATTGGTTCTTTTCTCTCGCCAGCTGATGTTTAAGAGTCTTCGGTAGAACCACGTTTCAGAAGATTGTATTCTATCTTTATCTTTTTGTCTCAATGTCTCTACGTCATACCTAGAACACTTAAAACTCCGACTTACCGAGCCCACTCTCTGTACCAGCTTGATGGGGGGGGGGGCGCTTTGGTCTCCCATGTGCCTTCACTGCTAGTTTTCCTCCTCATAGGAGAAAGTGTGAAAAGATTCCCGTAGGATCCGGTCCACAACGTTTGCATCCATCATAATTGTGAAAGACAGGGCAGGAGGCGCTAGCTAAGCTAGTAGCTAGCTAGCTAAAACTAACGTTAGCCTAAACTACTATAGCACTGTGGTAATCACAAATTTATTTTTCTTATCTTTCTTATCTAACTTTTTATCGCGTTTCGAATACCAAAAGGTAATGTCATTACCTGATGCCCGTTTCAATTTTACTCGGTTTGTGCGATCAACGTTGGAGGCAATTTCACCTTTTAATGTCGGTAGAAGGTAAAATGATCCATATCAGGCGAAGGGATGACGTTTTTCGACAATGCTGTAAAACGATAGCGGTGACAGGAAGTCGACACATTTTCACACATGCGTAAAACAAATCAGGTTTCCGTAACGAATCAGGTAATGACAAGTGTGATGATGAAGATTGGAGAAAAAGTCAATATGGATCGGAAAGGCTGAACTGGTATTCTCTGATTGGTTAGACGCGTGTAAATCATTTTCAGGTCAAGGAAAGACTAGGCAAAGCACTGCTTCACTGGGTGGGCATTAAAACGCGTCATAAACCACAACTGTCCAATCAACAATGTGTAAGGTACTACGTCAACTTAAATTCACTTACATTGGGTTAGTGAAGCAGAAACCCAGCCACTGAGGATGCACAAGCCAGTGCATCCTTAGTGCCGGTCCCAAGCCCGGACAAATGGGGAGGGTTGCGTCAGGAAGGGCATCCGGCGTAAAATCTTTGCCAAATCAAATATGCGGATCATAAATAAGACTTACATACCGGATCGGTCGAGGCCCGGGTTACCAACGACCGCCACCGGTACTGTTAACCAGCAGGGTGTCGGTGGAAACTATGCTACTGTTGGGCGAAGGAGAGGGGGAAAGCATGTCCAGAGGCAGCTAGAGAGGAGGAAGGGTAGGCATGTGGAGGTGAGAGTTGGAATTTTGAATGTTGGCACTATGACTGGTAAAGGGAGAGAGCTGGCTGACATGATGGAAAGAAGAAAGGTAGGCATACTGTGTGTGCAAGAGACCAGGTGGAAGGGGAGTAAGGCCAGGAGTATCGGAGGTGGGTTCAAACTCTTCTACCATGGTGTGAATGGGAGGAGTAATGGGGTAGGGGTAATTCTGAAGGAAGAGTATGTCAAGAGCGTGCTGGAGGTGAAGAGAGTGTCAGACAGAGTGATGAGTATGAAGCTGGAAATTGAAGGTTTATTGCTGAATGTTATCAGCGCATATGCCCCGCAAGTTGGGTGTGAGATGGATGAAAAAGAAGAATTCTGGAGTGAGTTGGACGACATGGTGGAGAGGGTACCCAAGGAGGAGAGAGTGGTGATTGGAGCCGACTTCAATGGACATGTTGGTGAAGGGAACAGAGGTGATGAGAAGGTATGGAGTCAAGAAGAGAAATGTGGAAGGACAGATGGTGGTCGATTTTGCGAAAAGGATGGAAATGGCTGTGGTGAATACATATTTCAAGAAGAGGGAGGAACACAGGGTGACGCACAAGAGTGGAGGAAAGTGCACACAGGTGGACTATGTCTTATGTAGAAGGCGCCATCTAAAAGGGATTGGAGACTGCAAGGTGGTGACAGGGGAGAACGTAGCTAGGCAGCATCGGATGGTGGTCTGTAGGATGACTTTGGAGACCAAGAAGAGGAAGCGAGTGAAGACACAGCCGAAGATCAAATGGTGGAAGTTGAAGAAGGAAGACTGTTGTGTGGAGTTCAGGCAGGAGTTAAGACAGGCACTGGGTGGTAGTGAAGAGTTGCCAGATGGCTGGACAACCACTGCAGAAATAGTGAGGGAGACAGCTAGGAAGGTACTTGGTGTGTCATCAGGACAGAGGAAGGAAGACAAGGAGACTTGGTGGTGGAATGAGGAAGTACAGCAAATTATACAGAGGAAAAGGTTGGCAAAGAAGAAGTGGGATAGTAAGAGAGATGAAGAAAGTAGACAGGAGTACAAGGAGATGCAGCGTAAAGCAAAGAGAGAGGTGGCAAAGGCAAAGGAAAAGGCATATGGTGAGTTGTATGACAGATTAGACACTAAGGAAGGAGAAAAGGACTTGTACCGATTGGCTAGACAGAGGGACCAAGCTGCAAAGGATGTGCAGCAAGTTAGGGCAATCAAGGATAGAGATGGAAATGTGCTGACAAGCGAGGAGAGTGTGCTAAGAAGGTGGAAGGAATACTTTGAGGGGCTGATGAATGAAGAAAATGAGAGCGAGAGAAGGTTGGATGATGTAGGGATAGTGAATCAGGAAGTTCAGCGGATTAGCAAGGAGGAAGTGAGGGCAGCTATGAAGAGGATGAAGAATGGAAAGGCAGTTGGTCCTGATGACATACCTGTGGAGGCATGGAGATGTTTAGGAGAGATGGCAGTGGAGTTTTTAACTAGATTGTTTAACACAATCCTGGAAAGTGAGAGGATGCCTGAGGAGTGGAGAAGAAGCATACTGGTACCGATTTTCAAGAACAAGGGCGATGTGCAGAACTGTAACAACTACAGAGGTATAAAGTTGATCAGCCACAGCATGAAGATTTGGGAAAGAGTAATAGAAGCTAGGTTAAGAGGAGAGGTGACGATTAGCGAGCAGCAGTATGGTTTCATGCCACGAAAGAGCACCACAGATGCGATGTTTGCTTTGAGAATGTTGATTGAGAAGTATAGAGAAGGCCAGAAAGAGTTGCATTGTGTCTTTGTAGATTTAGAGAAAGCTTATGACAGAGTGCCGAGAGAGGAGGTGTGGTATTGTATGAGGAAGTCAGGAGTTGCAGAGAAGTATGTAGGAGTGGTGCAGGATACGTATGAGGGAAGTGTGACAATGGTGAGGTGTGCGGTTGGAATGACAGATGGGTTCAAGGTGGAGGTGGGATTACATCAAGGATCGGCTCTGAGCCCTTTCTTGTTTGCAATGGTGATGGACAGGTTGACGGACAAGATCAGGCAGGAGTCTCCATGGACGATGATGTTCGCGGATGACATTGTGATCTGTAGCGAGAGTAGGGTGCAGGTTGAGGAGAGCCTGGAGAGGTGGAGGTATGCACTGGAGAGAAGAGGAATGAAAGTCAGTAGGAGCAAGACGAAATACCTATGCGTGAATGAGAGAGAGGACAGTGGAATGGTCAGGGTGCAAGGAGTGGAGGTGACAAAGGCATTTGAATTTAAATACTTGGGGTCAACTGTCCAAAGTAACGGGGAGTGCAGTAGAGAGGTGAAAAAGAGAGTGCAGGCAGGTTGGAGTGGGTGGAGAAGTGTGTCAGGAGTGATTTGCGACAGAAGGGTATCAGCAAGAGTTAAAGGGAAAGTTTACAAGATGGTTGTGAGACCAGCTATGTTATATGGTTTGGAGACAGTGGCACTGACGAAAAGACAGGAGGCGGAGCTGGAGGTGGCAGAGTTGAAGATGCTAAGATTTTCAATGGGAGTAACGAAGAAGGACAGGATTAGGAACGATTATATTAGAGGGACCGCTCAGGTTGGACGGTTTGGAGACAAAGCAAGAGAGGCAAGATTGAGATGGCTTGGACATGTGTGGAGGAGAGATGCTGAGTATATTGGGAGAAGGATGCTGAATATGGAGCTGCCAGGCAAGAGGAAAAGAGGAAGGCCAAAGAGGAGGTTTATGGATGTGGTGAGGGAAGACATGCAGGTGGCTGGTGTGACAGAGGAAGACGCAGAAGACAGGAAGAAATGGAAACGGATGATCCGCTGTGGCGACCCCTAACGGGAGCAGCCGAAAGTAGTAGTAGTAGGGTTAGTGAAGCAGAACATTCCCCTGTGTCACCTGAAGAGGGCGCTGTGTAGCACAATACCCAAGACACTTTTTTTTTAACCGTGACACTTTTTTTTTATTCACAGAGGAAATGGTCATTCTAATGAAATGTTGATATCTACAAAAGATTTTTTTTTTTTTTACCAAAGATGTCAAAATTATTAGCCCCCAATTAACTATGGAACATTCCCCTAAAATTCTGCCCAATGTTTGCATTATTCATAAAACTTTACATAGTAAAACATTCATCAGTGTTAAGGCCCCTATTTGGTACATTTTGGAATGTAAAATAAATCTTCAGGTTTGCTTTATACCAAATGTAGTGAAAATTGAGGTCGTCAAAATTATTAGCCCCCATGTGATTTTTTTGCTTTCAAACCACACCTGAGCAATCAATCAGCATTGAACTTTACTTAAGGTACACCAATGAACAGGGCTAGTGGCACTTGAGAGGGACTACTCTTAAATTCTTGGTAAGTAATTTCATCATGCCAAAAAGTAAAATCAGTCTGGAACTCAGAAAGAAGATAGTGGATGCTCATCTAAAAGGGGAAGCCTATACTGCCATTTCCAAGCATTTCACAGTGACTAGAACAGTTGTACATTGCATCATTGCAAAGCACAAGGAGACAAATTCTGTTAGAAACAAACCTGGGCGTGGTCGAAAGTGTAAGATTTCAAAAAACTTTGGAGAGGAAAATAGTCAGAGATGTCAACAACAATCCCCGGATCTCTGCCAAGATGATTGTTGCTGAACTGGCCTCTTCTGGACTTGATGTTTCAAGGAAGACTGTTGTGAGGGCTCTTCATCATAGTGGGCTTTGAGGTCATCATCCAAGAAAACCTCCACTGCTCACACAGCAGCACATCAGAGCCAGACTGAAGTTTGCCCATGAACATTTCAAACATGGGCATGAGTTTTGGATGTCTGTCCTTTGGTCTGATGAGACTAAACTTGAGCTGTTTGGGCACATGAATGTTGCTTTTGTTTGGTGACCCTTCAACCCTAAAAACACAGTTGCCACAGTTAAACATGGTGGTGGGAGCATAATGCTGTGGGGCTGTTTTGCTGCTTCAGGCACAGGGAACCTTGTTTGGGTGCATGGGATCATGAAGAAAGATTATATTGACATTTTAAAGGATAATGTAAAGAAATCTGCTGCCAGTCTAGCTTTAGGTCGCTGCTGGGTATTCCAGCAAGACAATGACCTGAAGCATACATCCAAGTTGGTCCAATACTTTTTGAAGGACACCAAAATCAAGGTCCTGGAGTGGCCCTCTCAGAGCCCGGATCTCAATCCTATTGAGAATCTGTGGCAGGAGCTCAAGGTTAATGTCCATGCTTGAAAACCATGCAATTTGGATGAGCTGGAACAATTTGCCATGGAAGAATGGGCTAAGATCCCTCAAGAGACATGTGCCAACCTAGTTAGGGACTACCATAAGAGGTTGTCAGTTGTGAGTCAGAAAGGTTACACTATTGACTATTAATTGTCAGAGGGCTAATAATTTTGGCCTTGTCATTTTTGTTTTTTTTGGTTTCAGTTCAGCACATCAGTAAAATATCTTAATCAAGCTTAGTGGAGATTTTGTCTTTGTCCTTTTGGAAGCAATTAAACTAGTATAAACACTTTTGGTTATGGTCATTTCCATGGAAAAGTTAAGGGTTTTGTTTGATTTCATAAAGGGGGCTAATAATTTTGACCTTAACTATGTATGTATATATCCATCCATTATGCGAGCCACTTATCCAGCTCTCAGAGTCGCGGGGATACTGGAACCTATCCCAACAGTCATTGGGCGGCAGGTGAGGAGACACCCTGGACAGGTCACCAGACCATCACACAGGGCCGACATACACACACACACACATGCATACCTAGGGACAATTTAGTATAGCTGATTCACCTGACCTACATGTCTTTGGACTGTGGAAGGAAATCGGAGTCCCCAGAGGAATCCCACACAGACACGGGGAGAACATGCAAACTAAGTACAGAGGATGACCCAGGACAACCCCCAAGGTTGGACTACCCCGGGGCTCGAACACAGGACCTTCTTTCTGTGAGGCGACCGTGCTAACCACTGCTCCACCATATATAGTATATATACATAAACTTTGTAAAAAGAAACACTCAACAGCAGGGAAAGTGCTCAACAAATAAGGAACAAAATAATCCAATGGGTCAAGTAAATTCTTTGAGATTTATATAGATAGATAGATAGATAGATAGATAGATAGATAAATAGCCGTGTACCTCCGTAATAAAAGTTAAAAAGCGAGGAAAACGGCAGCCAGTTAGAGCCACCGTGAGGGCTGGATTACTACAGCAACATGAAGACCGAGCAAGAGGATGCAGAGGAGGGTAGAGACTGTAAATTTAGCAGAGCGAGGGGGATGGAGAAGGGAGGAGAAGAATGTCTCACAATACCTCAAACCTAAATCAACACCTCTGCCGCATAAGAAAAAGACACGGAACAAGCTAATAAAATTCTGCCTTTAACAAGACGATCTACTAAAAGCTGTCCTCCTCCACTCTTCAGTTTACAGGCCTCAAACGAATAATAGCACCATTACTTGCTGTGCCTGGATGAAATGGTGCTTTCTGCATGGTGAGTGATTAACCATTACACAACCATGTGGCTAATGTTGACTAAGGAGGTGGGGGTGGAGGGGGGTAATAACCTGTAAAACCAGCTGAGCGAAACTCCCACCCTGTTTGCCTACTTTTCATGTGGTTATTAATCACTATGAGGGCAAGTTAACCTAAACCCAATTAACCCCCAGATGTCAGGCACATAGCAGCAGAGCGAGGAAATGGGGGGGGGGGGTTGGAGAAAATAAAAAGAAAGAGAACAGCAATGGCCAAAATCCATGAATTGTATCGTCCGGGTAGCGTGGTGGTCTATTCTGTTGCCTACCAACATGAAGATCCCATTTCGAATCCCCGTGTTACCTCCGGCTTGGTCGGGTGTCCCTACAGACACAATTGGCCGTGTCTGTGGGAGGGAAGCCGGAGTGGGTATGTGTCCTGGTCGCTGCACTAGCGCTTCCTCTGGTCATCTGGGGCGCCTGTTCAGGGAGGAGGAGGAACTGGGGGGGAATAGCGTGATCATCCCACGCGCTACGTCCCCCTGGCAAAACTCCTCACTGTCAGGTGAAAAGAGCGGCTGGCAGCTCTCCACATGTATAAGAGGAGGCATGTGGTAGTCTGCAGCCCTCCCTGGATCAAAGAGGGTGTGGAGCAGTGACCGGAATGGCTCAAAAGAGTGGGGTAATTGGCCGGATATAATTAGGGAAAATCCATAAATTGTGAGTTGAATGTTAAGCTGCACAATATTGGCCACATTAGCAAAAAAGATATGCCATCACCCTAGAGTAAATCTTCACCCAGCATGCACTTTTCCACTCCTCCTTTCGGATGCAAGTAGAACAAGCAGGCCTAGCCTATGGCCTGCTGAGCAAAGAGACACTAACTGAACTTCAAACACGCTGTATGCAGATTACTGCAAAATTAGACTGGCAGCAGACAGCTGTGTATTTAAATAATCACGCAGAAACATAGATAATGATGCTAAAACAGCAAAAACATGGCTAAAATGCTGACACATCTAGCGGGGGAGTCAAAACATGTGAGATGATTATTGATGTCCTATAATCAATCCTTATTAAGCCTTAGGAGGGAAACAACCCTCATGTGATGTTGAGTGAATAGTAAACAGCCAACATAATCCACAGGGCCACAAAAATCCAATTAAGTGCCGCCAACGTTAAAAAAACAGAAGACTTCTGACCCGGTCTCTGCAGACATAAATATTTGCAAGGCAGTCTGGTTCATCAGTCTGATAAAATCGTTTAATTCCTCTCATGCAAATTTAACGGTGCTCGGTGACCGTAGGAATGATGAGTGTTGACAAGAGAAAAGTGAAATACACTACAAAGAAAAAAGTTCTTGAATATATAAAATAAAAGTTAATTCTCTGATGAGTGTTTTAAAGGACATCATTCAAATAGGGGTCAAGTCAGGTGTCCGGGTAGCATAGCAGTCCGTTCCGTGTCCTACCACCACAGGGATCTTCGGTTCGAATCCCCGTGTTACCTTCGGCTTGGTCGGGAGTCTCTACAGACACAATTCGCCATGTTTGCAGGAGGGAAGCCGGATGTGGGTATTTGTCCTGGTCACTGCACTAGCACCTCCTCTGGTCGGTCAGGGCACCTGTTCAGGAGGGAGGGGGAACTAGGGGGAATAGCGTGATCCTTCCACGCGCTATGTCCCCCTGGTGAAACTCCTCAGTGTCAGGTGAAAAGAAGCGGCTGGCGACCCCACATGTATCGGAGGAGGCATGTGGTAGTCTGCAACCCTCCCCAGATCAGCAGAGGGGGTGGAGCAGCGACTGTGACAGCTCAAAAGAGTTGAGTAATTGCCAGGTACAATTGGGAAGAAAAAGGGGGGAAAAAATAGGGTTCAAGTCTAACACATCGCTCCAAGAGGTGCAGACACGTCCCTTTAGCCGAGGCCCTTATAACTGACCTGGACAGGAACAAACTAATAACCAGTCCTTATCTCTCCACTGTCTTCACACCTCATCTGACCTGTCTCCTCACTTCCACTAAAAGTTGCCTTAACCTTGGACAGAACCTCTTCACTGAGGGAAATAAGCAGTTCTGTAGTCTGCTGCATGCTGTGTGTGTGTGTGTGTGTGTGTGTGTGTGTATACTCGTTTTTCTTACCCAATGGGGCCCAAATTGCCCCTTTAGGATAGAAAAACCAGGAACCACCTACCTACCTTGTGGGGCCATTTTATCTATTTATTTGTTTATTTATTGTTTATTTTATTACTTTATTGGCCCTCGTGGGGAAATTCTTCCTCTGCATTTAACCGATCCTAGCTGTGTAGCTAGGCGCAGTGGGCAGCCGCTGTGCAGCGCCCCGGGACCAACTCCAGTTCGTCTTGCCATGCCTTGGTCAGGGGCACAGACAGCAGTACTAACCCTAACATGCATGTCTTTTTTGATGGTGGGGGAAACCAGAGCACCCGGAGAAAACCCACCACAGACACGGGCAGAACATGCGAACTCCGCACAGAAAGGACCTGGGATTTTATGGGGCCCCACAAGGAAAAGGGTCTATGTTAGGATTAGGAGTTAGGACTTGGTTTTAGGGTTATGGTTAGAATCAGGGTTAGGTTAAGGTTAGGGTAAGGGTTAAGGTTAGGCATGTAGTATGTGTGGTTAAGGTTAGGGAATGGATGTCAATGAATGGGAGTCAGTGAGGGGGCCCCACAAGGATAGAGAAACCTAGTGTGTGTGTGTTTGTGTGTGTGTGTGTGTGTGTGTGTGTGTGTGTGTGTGTGTGTGTGTGTGTGTGTGTGTGTGTGTGTGTGCGGGCACGCTTGCTGACCTAAAAGCCAGGTAAAATTGTGTTTCTGCTTCAATCCCTTTAAATACCACCTGTGTCCTGACTTTCTAACATCCGACCTCTTCTGAACTCTAAAAACATGCATATGAACAACACGCGCGCGCGCGCGCGCGCACACACACACACACACAAACAAACAACTGTAACGAAAACAGGCTCATACCACCCACGAATGAATGTTAATGAAAATTAACAGAAGGAACTGGGAGTTGTATGCAGTAGAGGTTTACATCTGTTCAGACAGAAAACTCGTGTCCGGTGAACAGATTTAAACCTCTCCTGGGTATTTTACTACCTGGATGACTGAAATGAATTTGCATAGACAAACTGTGAGCTATATATCATGAGAGACGTGTACAAGAAAAAAAAATGTTTACGGAGGCAACTGATGCATTCAAGGCTCTAATCTGCCTTGTTCCCCACTGGCAAAACACGCAAATGCCTCTTTCTGCCGAGACGAAAACAAAGATCTGTTCATGCTGTTTATCTGAACCTGTATGTGCCGGGGGAATGGAACAGTTATGAAGCCACGGGAAATATCTGTCGCAACGCTTACATCTCTCTCTCTCTCTCTTTCTCTCACTCCCCCCCCCCCCTTCTTATTGCCTGCCAGTTCCTCCTGGGGCGGAGCACAGTGAAACAGGCTCAGCTGTCACATGGAGGACATGGAGGACCCACCAACTAGTGTGTGTGTCAAACCATCATGTTAACATGTTTTTCTGAACCCTGTCTCAACACTGTCATATGAGCCACGGTGCCTCTCCTTTTCCGACTTCTCCTCTTTCTTTCTTTCGGCTGTTTCTTGTTTTGTCCTCCATTCTTTGTTCAGAGAGAAGTGAGGAGTGAAGTATCTGCTGATTTGCTGTGGTCTAGTCACAGGGAAAGTGAGGATGAAATCTTGGCACTGTCACTTCAAGTTGATTTTATGTGCCCCAGAAACTCTCCCCATACTCTGCAGGCTCTTGGCGACAGCTCACAGCATCATTTTTGCAAGTTTCTCCTGGATAAAACTGATTTATTTCTCCCCTGCTGTCTCGCTTTATGGCTTCATTTTGTAGTGCAAACTCCAATAAAGGGCGAAATGAGACAATGCTGGGAAAGCAAGGGGAGGACACAAAAGTGCTCACGCTGCTGCAGGACAACCTCCAGGGTCTGCCTTGAACTCTCCTTTCATGAAGACCTTTCTCTTTTGTGCCGTCTCATCATCTCTCTCTTTGTATGTTTTGCATGCATGCCACTGTGTGTGTATATATACATATATATATATATACACACACACACATACATACATACAGTGCACCCGGAAAGTATTCACACCCCTGCACTTTCCCCACATTTTGTTATGTTACAGCCTTATTCCAATATGGATTAAATTCCTTTTTTTCTCATCAATCTACATACAATACCCCATAATGACAAAGCGAAACAGGTTTTGTAAAATTTTTTGCAAATTTATTAAAAGTAAAAAACTGAAATATTGTATGTACATAAGTATTCACACCCTTTACTCAGTACTTGGTTGAGGCACCCTTGGCAGCGATTACAGCCTCAAGTCTTCTTGGGTACGAAGCTACAAGCTTGGCCCACCTATATTTGGGGTATTTCTCCCATTCTTCTCTGCAGATCCTCTCGAGCTCTGTAAGGTTAGATGGGGAGTGTCGCTGCACAGCTATTTTCAGGTCTTTCCACAGATGTTCAATGGGGTTCAAGTCTGGGCTCTGACTGGGCCACTCACAGACTTGTCCTGAAGCCACTCCTTTGTTGTCTTGGCTGTGTGCTTAGGGTCGCTGTTGTGTTGAAAGGTAAACTTCGCCCCAGTCTGAGGTCCTGAGTGCTCTGGAGCAGGTTTTCATCAAGGATCTCTCTGTACTTTGCTCCATTCATCTTTCCCTCGATCCTGACTAGTCTCCCAGTTCCTGCCGCTGAAAAACATCCCCACAGCATGATGCTGCCACCACCATGCTTCACTGTAGGGATGGTATTAGCAAGGTGATGAGAGGTGCCTGGTTTCCTTTTGGCCTTCAGGCCAAAGAGTTCAATCTTGGTTTCATCAGACCAGAGAATCTTTTTTCTCATGGTCTGAGAGTCCTTTAGGTGCTTTCTGGCAAACTCCAAGCGGGCTGTCATGTGCCTTTTACTGAGCACAGGCTTCCATCTGGCTACTCTACCATAAAGGCCTGATTGGTGGAGTGCTGCAGAGATGGTTGTCCTTCTGGAAGGTTCTCCCATCTCCACAGAGGAACGCTGCAGCTCTATCAGATTGACCATCGGGTTCTTGGTCACCTCCCTGACCAAGGCCCTTCTCCCCCGATTGCGCAGTTTGGCTGGGCGGCCAGCTCTAGGAAGAGTCCTGGTGGATCCAAACTTCTTCCATTTACGAGTGATGGAGACCGCTGTGCTCTTTGGGACCTTCAAAGCTGTAGACATTTTTTTGTACCCTTCCCCAGATCTGTGCCTCGTTACATCCTGTCTCGGAGGTCCACAGACAATTCCTTTGACTTCATGGCTTGGTTCCTGCTCTGACATGCACTGTCAACAGTTGGACCTTATATAGACAGGTGTGTGCCTTTCCAAATCATGTCCGATTAATTGAATTTACTACAGGTGGACTCCAATCAAGATGTAGAAACATCTCAAGGATGATCAGTGGAAACAGGATGAACCTGAGCTCAGTTTTGAGTGTCATAGCAAAGGGTGTGAATACTTATGTACATGCAATATTTCAGTTTTTTATTTTTAATAAATTTGCAAAAATGTCTACAAAACCTTTTTCACTTTGTCATTATGGGGTATTGTGTGTAGATTGATGAGAAAAAAATGAATTTAATCCATTTTGGAATAAGGCTGTAACATAAAAAAATGTGGGGAAAGTGAAGGGGTGTGAATACTTTCTGGATGCACTGTACATACATACATATATACTTAGCATAAAAAGTAAGGAAATTTGTGTTTGGTAGATTATTTCCTTGTTGTAACAATGCTTCTTGGCAATAAATCTTATACCGTTGGAAAGCCTGTTTATTTCCCTTATAAATGGTGCTACATTTGTAAGGAACATGCATTTGTAAGATGAGCAGCAGAGCTGAGTATGTGGGTTGCGCCCATGAAAAATTTGCCAAATCTTCTCTGCCAATGCCAAACAGCTTATTTTGCTGTTGCTATTGACTCTTGTTTTGAGCTTCTGACAATCAAGTGCCTGATATAAGATTTATTGCCAAGAAGCATTGTTACAACAAAGAAATAATCTACCAAACACAAATTTCCTTACTTTTTGTGCTAAATTTATATATACGTGTGTGTGTGTGTGTGTGTGTGTGTGCGTGCGTGCGTGTGTGTGAGTGTGCGTGTGCGCGTACAACTTGAGTTGTCATTAGACTTAGACCCAGTATTAATTGAGCATTAGAATTAGGCTCGGGTAGGTTGAGATGTTCTCCCCATGTCTGCATGGGTTTCTGCGGGTACTCCAGTTTCCTTCCATAGTCCAAAGACATGTAGGTCAGGTGAATCGGCCATACTAAACTGTACCTAGGTGTGAATGTGTGTGTGTGTGTGTGTGTGTGTGTGTGTGGGCCCTGTGATGGACTGGCGGCCTGTGCAGGGTGTGCCCCCACCTGCCACCCAATGACTGCAGGGATAGGCTCCAGCATTACCGCGACCCTGAGCAGGATAAGCGGTTAATGGATGGCTGGATGGGTAATATTAGGTTTAAATTTGGGTTTTCTGCGACACCTCACACCCTGCTCATCACCTCTTCCAGCTCCTTCCCTCAGGGAGGCGCTACAGGTCATTGTCCACCAAGACTAAATGCTTCACAAACAGTTTTTTTCCCCCCTAGCTATCAGGACTGAATTATATAGTCCCCTCCTCACATACCACTAGCATGCATACTACCATTCATTCACCTAACTGTGTGTGTAATATGTTTGTTTCTGCTATTGTGTGACTGTATTGTTCGTGATAATATGTGGAGTGTGTGCTGTTGTACATGTATGTATTGTGCTACAGAGTTTAACATGCTGTACCGAAAACAAATTCCACTAGCCTTGGTCGTGTAACTAATAAAACAATCTAATCTAATCCCCCCCCCCTTTTCCCCCCAACTGTACCTGCCCAATCACCCGCTCTCCGTGCCGCCCTGATCTCTGCTCCACCCCCTCTGCCGATCTGGGGAGGGCTGCAGACTACCACATGCCTCCTCCGATACATGTGGAGTCACCAGCCGCTTCTTTTCCCCTGACAGTCAGGAGTTTTGCCAGGGGGACATAGCACGTGGAAGGATCACGCTATCCCCTCCCCCCCGAACAGACACCCCAACCGACCAGAGGAGGCGCTAGTGCAGCGACCAGGACACATACCCACATCTGGCTTCCAACCCGCAGACACGGCCGATTGTGTCTGTAGGGACACCCAACCAAGCCGGAGGTAACATGGTGATTCGAACCAGCGAGCTCTGCGTTCGTAGGCAACAGAATAGACTGCTAGGCTACCCAGATGCCCGAATCTAATCTACTCTAATCTAATCTACTCTAATCTAATTTATCTTTGTTTATGAGTTTTTGGTTCAGTTTAGGGTTAAGGTTAATTAGATGTGAGGCACCTCATGAGCCTGGCGTCTAACTCACTCACTCACTCACAAACTCACATTTAGTCTCACGTTTAGCTGTACCATCTGCATACATTTTGGGGGAGGGGCTGCAAAACCTCCAAAAACATTTGCAAGTGAATCTCAGAAAGAAAAAAAAAGATTTCATGCAATATTTTTTTTCTTTTTAATTAATGGTATGGTGTTCGTTGGTGTGAAAACTGGCAACATATGTGTTTTCCAGTTACAAAAGGCAATGATCCCGTATCGTTCTGTCCCCAACAAAGTCGCACAACATTTGTGCTTTGCATCGATGATGTTTTTGCCTTGTTTGAGGGTTTGAGGTTTGGGTGAACAGGATTTTATGTGCACACACACAGACTGTATGTGTGTGTGTGCGTATGTACGCAAGTGTGTGAGCATGTGTGCTGTGCGCTCCCATCTCACTCCACAGTCAGATGGCACGCCTTCACAGGGGAATCTTTAGAGAATGCTCAGTCAGGGGGGGGGAAAGTAGGTCATTAGAAAGGCAATCAGCTACAACACACATACCGCCTACTAACAACCAGAAGCATATTAATAAGTATGCACACACCCATGCAAGTACGCACCCCCCACTTCCAGACTGACGTCTTCACGTCCATTTATGCACATGCCCCCCCCCCCCATGACACAAATACATCCACAAATTCAACATCCTATCTTTTCACATGCACCCACTCTCTTACAAGCACATGGTAGTGCACATGCATGTAAACACACCAGGTGCAGGCAGGCCGGCAAGAACTTGCATAATTGATAAGAGCAGCAGGGGGGGGACCATGAGAGAGCCCAGGGACCCCCTTGAATCTAAACTGGCATGCGGCCGACCTTTCACAGCTGCTGGCATGTGTGTTTGTGTGTGTGCATGGATGTGTGTGTGTGCACGCATGCGTGCGTGTGTGCCTGCGTGCACACATGCTGAATGCTGGCTGTTGGTAAGAAGTAGGAAAGAGTTGCAATGAGAGCACAGCCGGTAAACAGAGAGAGAGAGAGAGAGAGAGAGAGAGAGAGAGAGAGAGAGAGAGAGAGAGAGAGAGAGAGAGAGAGAGAGAGAGAGAGAGGGTGCAAGAGACAGCGAGAGAGAGTGCGAGAGATCTAGAGAGAGTGAGAGAGAGAGAGAGAGAGAGAGAGAGAGAGAGAGAGAGAGAGAGAGAGAGAGAGAGAGAGAGAGAGAGAGAGAGAGAGCAAGAGAGAGAGAGCGAGAGTGAGCTCTAGGGAGAGATCGAGTGAGAGCAAGAGAGCCATTATTCCTCAGAAATGCTTCTTAGAACAGATCAGTGTAGATGCCTGAGAAAAAAATACAAGATGGAGAAATAAAGGACCGCGCGTTGTTGCTGATGAGTCCAGAATTAGTTAAAACTAGACAAAGTAAAAACCCTGAAGAAACAGAGCGGTAGTAACTGAGTTGACATCACGGGTTAATCACACAATCAGTGAAATGGTCAAGTGTTGCAGGAGTCAAGTGCTAATTTACCCGGTCAGTGAGTCAGCCGTATTGGCATGGTATTACAGCACTGACGCATGCCCTTGTTGAGCCCTTATCGCATTCACCATACTTCCAAAATATCAGTGCAAATTCTCTGTTCCAGCTGTCGGGGTTTTCCTGTTAAAGGTTTGTGTGTATAACCTTAACTTCAGGCTACATGTACCTTTTAAAAAACGGCCTTTTCTCCGCCCTGACAGAGCACAGGAACAACCTGATACGTCTTGCTATATAATGTATGCATATCTGGCATTTGCCATCCATTGGGAACAGAGTGTTGTTACATGCTGAGGTGCCTGGGGTGTGAGGCAGGATGAGTTGCTTGTGAAAATGTGGGGGGTGGGGGGGGGGGCACACAGGCACTTGAATGTATGTCTATGTATATGAGTTTGCACATGTGTGCATTCTCGCCCTCCTCACACAATGTCTATTAGAGGAAGGAGCAGGAACGTCAACATCTTGTGCTCCTCTCTGCAGAGGATGGGGTGTTATATCAGTAATAATGATAATAAACTGCATTTGTAATGCACATTTTGTAAGCATTTTACAGGGTGCTTCAACACTCAAATAAAGGTATATTATTAAGTTTAGATTAAAAATGAGCAAAACATCAGGATTAGACAGTATAAAAGGAACAGGAATATAAGTACGAAACAATGAAATGGTAAAAATAACGACAACAATGACATGCCATCAAAGCAATTTTGTTGAGCAGGTGATTTAAGAGATAATACTGATTTTTCTAAGGTCTTTCCACAGCCTGGAGCCTCTAATGGCAAAATCTGTGTGAAGTTTAGTTTTGGACCTCAACTTTGGAAATATCACAGCGCATGAGAAACTGTCTCGAAAAGAAATGGAAAGTTTGAGATAAAATATGGAGCCGGACCTGGCAAAGCTTTCAAAAGTAATCAGTAAGATTGGAAAACCACTTGTATTAGTGTTACGTAAGTCTAAATGTGAGGAAACAAAGCAGGAATAACTTTGGTCAGACTAGAAAATGGCTTCCATTTGAATTGTTCTCGCCTGAAGCCAGCAAGACCAAAGCAATACCTTATCTTATTTTATCTCGTCTCTCATCTCATCTTATCTCATCTCATTTTATCTATTCTCTTCTTATCTCATCTCCTCTCATCTATTCTATTCTTATCTCATCTCCTCTAATCTTATGTATTCTTATCTTATGTCATCTTACCAAAGCAATATCTTATCTATTCTTATCTCATCTCATCTCCTCTCATCTATTCTTATCTCGTCTTACCAAATCAATATCTTATCTATTCTTAACTCACTTTATCTCATAAATAATCTCATCTCATCTCATCTCATTTAATCTCATCTATTCTTATAATATCTTATCTTATCTTATCTTAACAGAAAAGAGACTTGGGGTGCGGCCTCAGACAAGTCTGGACTCAGGAGTGTCCACCATCCTCTGTGCTTCACCCCACTGGCCCTCCTGCCCTGACTCACTGTTAACAGGCTTTTAACCACAAGCAGAAAATGAAATGACATTGACTTATTCGGTGATATCAGAGATTGTCTCAGCATGCCCCACAAATCTCTTCAAATCATACAACTTCAGGTTGCAGAGAAGGAAACTAGAATAGCACGCAGTTTTATTGCTCTATCACTAGAAAGCTCAAACAGGTGATTGTGGCTGATAAATACCCTCCGTCCACTAACACACTCCACAAACGTCGTTTGCCTTGAGAACATCTCAGACAGGAGCTAACCTGAAAATATGTGTTGAGAAATTGGGGGGGGGGGGGGGGCTGGTCTGTAGAATATTAATTACCAATTTGTTTTTGCCTAAGTTTTGCTATATGCATTTCTATATTTTCTTCTGTAACAAGTAATTATGTTGTAAATGCTTTCTTGAATTAAACATCAGTGGGTTTCATGGGGTCGTTTCATCGTTTATTCCCTACGAAGATCCAGCTGTACTATCCCTCCCTTCACCATCTGAACAAGGTGGCGCAATGACAAACTGGCCATAAGGGGAGAATTTAGTCATTGCTGTGTCTGTTTCTGATTTTCAGGGTAATGACTGTGTTTGGTTGTGCTGTATCATAGGTTGTGTTTGTTTTAATGTTCGTCAGTGAGGCCCAGATCTGCTCATATAGAGCTAGTACATGCTTGCATCACGGACATTTTATCACCAGTGACTCATTGTATGTCCTCTCTGACAGGTAACAGGAACACGGTCTTTTCCTATTTGTCACTTACACTCACTGGCCACTTTATTAGGTACACCTTGCTAGTACCGGGTTGGACCCCCTTTTGCCTTCAGAACTGCCTTAATCCTTTGTGGCATAGATTCAACAAGGTACTGGAAACATTCCTCAGAGAGTTTGGTCCATATTGACATGATAGCATCACGCAGTTGCTGCAGATTTGTCGGCTGCACATCCATGATGCGAATCTCCCGGTCCACCACATCCCAAAGGTGCTCTATTGGATTGAGATCTGGTGACTGTGGAGGCCATTTGAGTACAGTGAACTCATTGTCATGTTCAAGAAACCAGTCTGAGATGATTCGAGCTTTATGACATGGCGCGTTATCCTGCTGGAAGTAGCCATCAGAAGATGGGAACACTGTGGTCATAAAGGGATGGACATGGTCAGCAACAATACTCAGGTAGGCTGTGGCGTTGACACGATGCTCAATTGGTGCTAAGGGGCCCAAAGTGTGCCAAGAAAATATCTCCCACACCATTACACCACCACCACCAGCCTGAACCGTTGATACAAGGCAGGATGGATCCATGCTTTCATGTTGTTGATGCCAAATTCTGACCCTACCATCCGAATGTCGCAGCAGAAATCGAGACTCATCAGACCAGGCAACGTTTTTCCAATCTTCTATTGTCCAATTTTGGTGAGCCTGTGCGAATTGTAGCCTCAGTTTCCTGTTCTTAGCTGACAGGAGTGGCACCCGGTGTGGTCTTCTGCTGCTGTAGCCCATCTGCCTCAAGGTTCGACGTGTTGTGCGTTCAGAGATGCTCTTCTGCATACCTCGGTTGTAATGAGTGGTTATTTGAGTTACTGTTGCCTTTCTGTCAGCTCGAACCAGTCTGGCCATTCTCCTCTGACCTCTGGCATCAACAAGGCATTTTCGCCCACAGAACTGCCGCTCACTGGATATTTTCTCTTTTTCGGACCACTCTCTGTAAACCCTAGAGATGGTTGTGCGTGAAAATCCCAGTAGATCAGCAGTTTCTGAAATACTCAGACCAGCCCGTCTGGCACCAACAACCATGCCACATTCAAAGTCCCTTAAATCACCTTTCTTCCCCATTCTGATGCTCGGTTTGAACTGCAGCAGATCGTCTTGACCATGTCTACATGCCTAAATGCATTGAGTTGCTGCCATGTGATTGGCTGATTAGAAATTTGCGTTAACGAGCAGTTGGACAGGTGTGCCTAATAAAGTGGCCGGTGAGTGTATAACATGGGGGATCCAATAAGAAATTAAACATATTCCTATATCATCCTCATGGCAATATCAAATTGCTTAAAGTCTAAATTATGAAATCTAAATGTAGGTTTAAATGTTTGTTTCCGTACCTTGAAGCCCTCGGTCATGCATAAGCATAAGTTAAAATTATTATTGTGTACTGTAAACCTTTTTTTTCAGTTTGTTGATTGTTATTATTCAACATCATCATTATAAAAGAAGCTGAACCATCTGTAGCTTCATTCATGTGCCTATTAAATTTGGTGAACCATCTGTGAATGCAGTAATGATGAAGCCTTGCAACAAATAACAGACCTAGTGCTGTTCGCCGCTTCTGGGATTTTGTGGCAGCTAAAATAAAGTAGTAAAATGAGTCATCATCGAAGCGTCCTCAATCAAAATCACAGCTTAGACATGGCTGCTACTGTCAAGTGTGTGTGTGTGTGTGTGTGTGTGTGTGTGTGTGTGTGTGTGTGTGTGTGTGTGTGTATGTGTGTGTGTGTGTGTGTGTGTGTGTGTGGTTGTGTGTGTGTGTGTGTGTGTGTGTGTGTGCGCCAAGTCCCTGGTTAACACAAACACAGTGCCAAGAAAACCAAATAAATGTTTGAGTAGGCAAAACAGACCAAATCTATTAATTGGTAGTGTCTTAATTAAGGTAAAAAGAGAATGTGTATGCATGAACTTATAACAGAACAGGCATGTGTATGAATTTGTGATTTTTTTTTGCATATTAATGGTATGTATGTGTGTTTTGACTTGTTTAATTACAATATATGTTTGTAATTGTGTTATATCAAAGCCGCCCATGGATTAAGCAGCATGAATGAACATCATGGTAGCAGCCGTAGACACAGGAAGAGAGACCATGCTTGGGACTTAAGTTAGATTTTCACCACCACAGACCTGTGCTACCTGTCAGTCAAGTCACTGAAGCTTGGCCGCGGTGGACACACACACACACACACACACACACACACACACACACACACACACACACACCGCTGTGCCCTACACATCCACTCAGTGTGAATGAAGTAATCTCCAAATCCTGAATCCTAAATGCTTTGACATTTTCCACAACGAGCATGTTGCACCTCAGCTCAGTGATCCATAGATGTAACATGTAGTACTGACCATGGCTTGTCACTGTGGTAGTGAAGCAACCTTTAGTCGTAATGTGCATACCGCCCATGTAGCCGTCTCTGGGTGTTAAACTCATGATATACTGGGCCTGTGAAGGCAGTTCTGAGTGAATAGCACCTTTCATGAAAGGGTACCAATAAACCTTTAATAACTGAGTTGAAAGTACCTACATGTTCAAGCAAACTGTATTATTTGAGCATATCTGTCCAAAGTTCAAAATCATAATTCCCACAGAACTACCCCCTGGAGTAAATGGTATTTTCTACAAATTATTCAGTCATATATACAAACCCCAATTCCAATGAAGTTGGGACGTTGTGTAAAACGTGAATAAAAACAGAACGCAATGATTTGCAAATCCCTTTCGACCTATATTCAAGTGAATACACTACAAAGACAAGAGATTTAATGTTCAAACTGATAAACTTTATTGTTTTTTGCAAATATTCACTCATTTTGAATTTGATGCCCGCAACTTGTTCCAAAGAAGCTGGGACAGGGGCAACAAAAGACTGAGAAAGTTGAGGAATGCTGAAAAAACACCTGTTTGGACATTCCACAGGTGAACAGGTTAACTGGAAACAGGTGAGTGTCATGATTGGGTATAAAAGGAGCATCCCCATAAGGCTAAGTCGTTCACAAGCAAGGATGGGGTGAGGTTCACCACTTTGTGAGCAACTGCGTGAGCAAATAGCCCCACAGTTTAAGAAAAACGTTTCTCAATGTTCAATTGCAAGGAATTTAGGGATTTCATCATCTACAGTCCATAATATCATCAAAAGATTCAGAGAATCCGGAGAAATCTCTGCACGTAAGCGGCAAGGCTGAAAACCAACATTGAATGCCTCAGGTGGCACGGCATTAAAAACCAACATCATTCTGGAAAGGATCTTACCACGTGGGCTCAGGAACACTTCGGAAAACCATTGCAGTTAACAGTTCGTCGCCACATCTACAAGTGCAAGTCAAAACTCATATCAACAACACCCAGAAACGCCACCGGCTTCTCTGGGCCCGAGCTCGTCTGAGACGGACTGACGCAAAGTGGAAAAGAGTGCTGTGGTCTGACGAGTCCACATTTCACATTGTTTTTGGAAATCATGGATGTCGTGTCCTCCGGGCTAAAGAGGAAAAGGACCATCCGGAATGTTATCAGCGCAAAGTTCAAAAGCCAGCATCTGTGATGGTATGGGGGTGTGTTAGTGCCCATGGCATGGGTAACTTGCACATCTGTGAAGGCACCATTAATGCTGAAGGTACATACAGGTTTTGGAGCAACATATGCTGCCATCCAAGCGACATCTTTTTCAGGGACGTCCCTGCTTATTTCAGCAAGACAATGCCAAGCCACATTCTGCACGTGTTACAACAGTGTGGCTTCGTAGTAAAAGAGTGCGGGTACTAGACTGGCCTGCCTGCAGTCCAGACCTGTCTCCCATTGAAAATGTGTGGCGCATTATGAAGCGCAACATACAACAACGGAGACCCCGGACTGTTGAGCAACTGAAGTCGTACATCAAGCAAGAATGGGAAAGAATTACACCTACAAAGCTTCAACAAATAGTGTCCTCAGTTCCCAAATGCTTATTGAGTGTTGTTAAAAGGAAAGGTGATATAACACAGTGGTGAACATGCCCCTGTCCCAGCTTTTTTGGAACGTGTTGCAGGCATCAAATTCAAAATGAGTGAATATTTGCAAAAAAACAATAAAGTTTTTCAGTTTGAACATTAAATATCTTGTCTTTGTAGTGTATTCAATTGAATATGGGTCGAAAAGGATTTGCAAATCATTGTATTCTGTTTTTATTTACACTACCGTTCAAAAGTTTGGGATCACATTGAAATGTCCATATTTTTGAAGGAAAAGCACTGTACTTTTCAATGAAGATAACTTTAAACTAGTCTTAACTTTAAAGAAATACACTCTATACATTGCTAATGTGGTAAATGACTATTCTAGCTGCTGGTTTTTGGTGCAATATCTACATAGGTGTATAGAGGCCCATTTCAAGCAACTATCACTTCAGTGTTCTAATGGTACAATGTGTTTGCTCATTGGCTCAGAAGGCTAATTGATGATTAGAAAACCCTTGTGCAATCATGTTCACACATCTGAAAACAGTTTAGCTCGTTACAGAAGCTACAAAACTGACCTTCCTTTGAGCAGATTGAGTTTCTGGAGCATCACATTTGTGGGGTCAATTAAACGCTCAAAATGGCCAGAAAAAGAGAACTTTCATCTGAAACTCGACAGTCTATTCTTGTTCTTAGAAATGAAGGCTATTCCATGCGAGAAATTGCTAAGAAATTGAAGATTTCCTACACCGGTGTGTACTACTCCCTTCAGAGGACAGCACAAACAGGCTCTAACCAGAGTAGAAAAAGAAGTGGGAGGCCGCGTTGCACAACTGAGCAAGAAGATAAGTACATTAGAGTCTATAGTTTGAGAAACAGACGCCTCACAGGTCCCCAACTGGCATCTTCATTAAATAGTACCCGCAAAACACCAGTGTCAACATCTACAGTGAAGAGGCGGCTGCGGGATTCTGGGCTTCAGGGCAGAGTGGCAAAGAAAAAGCCATATCTGAGACTGACCAATAAAAGAAAAAGATTAAGATGGGCAAAAGAACACAGACATTGGACAGAGGAAGACTGGAAAAAAGTGTTGTGGACGGATGAATCCAAGTTTGAGGTGTTTGGATCACAAAGAAGAACGTTTGTGAGATGCAGAACAAATGAAAAGATGCTGGAAGAATGCCTGACGCCATCTGTTAAGCATGGTGGAGGTAATGTGATGGTCTGGGGTTGCTTTGGTGCTGGTAAGGTGGGAGATTTGTACAGGGTAAAAGGGATTCTGAATAAGGAAGGCTATCACTCCATTTTGCAACGCCATGCCATACCCAGTGGACAGCGCTTGATTGGAGCCAATTTCATCCTACAACAGGACAATGACCCTAAACACACCTCCAAATTGTGCAAGAACTATTTAGAGCAGAAGCAGGCAGCTGGTATTCTATCGGTAATGGAATGGCCAGCGCAGTCACCAGATCTGAACCCCATTGAGCTGTTGTGGGAGCAGCTTGACCGTATGGTACGCAAGAAGTGCCCATCCAACCAATCCAACTACGCAAGAAGTGCCCATCCAACCAATCCAACTTGTGGGAGCTGCTTCTGGAAGCGTGGGGTGCAATTTCTCCAGATTACCTCAACAAATTAACAGCTAGAATGCCAAAGGTCTGCAATGCTGTAATTGCTGCAAATGGAGGATTCTTTGACGAAAGCAAAGTTTGATGTAAAAAAAATCTTATTTCAAATACAAATCATTATTTCTAACCTTGTCAATGTCTTGACTCTATTTTCTATTCATTTCACAACATATGGTGGTGAATAAGTGTGACTTTTCATGGAAAACACAAAATTGTTTGGGTGATCCCAAACTTTTGAACGGTAGTGTATGTTTTACACAACGTCCCAACTTCATTGGAATCGGATATATATATATATATATATATATATATATATATATATATATATATATATATATATATATATATATATGATGTGCTCCAATTATCGAGGCATCACATTGCTCAGCCTCCCTGGAAAAGTCTACTCTAGGGTGCTGGAAAGGAGCCTCTGACCGATTGTCGAACCTCGGATCCAGGAAGAACAATGCGGATTCGGTCCTGGCTGTGGAACAACAGGCCAACTCTTTACCCTTGCGGAAGTGCTGAGGGGGGCATGGGAGTTTGACCAGCCAGTCTACAAGTGTTTTGTGGACTTGGAGATGGCTTACAACCATGTACCCTGGGGCACTCTGTGGGGGGGGGGGGGTACTGCTGGAGTATGAGGTACTGGGGCAGTTGCTATAAGCCATCCAGTCCTTGTATAACCAAAGTGAGAGCTGTATCCGCATTCTCGGCACAAAGTCAAACACATTTTTGGTGGGTGTTGGACTCCACCAAGGATGTCCCTTGTCTCTGATTCTGTTTGTGATATTCATGGACAGGATCTCAAGGCTCAGCCAAGGTGAGGAGTGTGTCCGTTTTGGGAACCTCAAAATTCCGTCTCTGCTCTACACAGATGATGTGGTTTTGTTGGCTTCATGACAATGTGACCTCCAGCGCACACTGGGGCAGTTTGCAGCTGAGTGTGAACTGGCCGGGATGAGAATCAGCACCTCCAAGTCTGAGGCCATGGTTCCCTACCAGAAAATAGTGGATTGCTCCCTCCAGGTTGGGGATGAGTTGTTGCCTCAAGTGAAAGAGTTCAAGTATCTTGAGGTCTTGTTCACGAGTGACGGTAGGATGGAGTGGGAGATTGACAGGTGGATTGGTGCAGCATTAGCAGTAACGCGGACGTGTAATATATATCAGATGTCAAATTTGACAGCTGATGATTGCTTATGGCATGAAACAGGCTTGTACTGTCTCATAAAGAATTTACTTGACTCAATGGATTATTTTGCTCCTTATTTGTTGAGCACTTTCCCTACTATTGAGTGTTTCTTTTAACAAAGTATATATATATATATAGCAGAGGTACCCGGCGTTGCCTGGGGAAAATGTTTTCACCAAAACAACCAACATGATCTGATCTTTACGATCAAGTATCTTGGAGTCTTGTTCACGAGTGATGGTAGGATGGAGTGGGAGATTGACAGGTGGATTGGTGTAGCATTAGCAGTAATGCGGACACGTTATATATATATATATATATATATATATATCCAAAGGAGTTGAATCAACTGCAACTGGACTTGGTATATATCCGTGAAGACGTTTCACCTCTCATCCAAGAGGCTTCCTCAGTTCGTGCCTTTCTGACTAGACCAAGCTAGTCTGACTGGCTGGTAATGAGACTCAGTATTTATCCTCTAGGAGTCGTTGTCAGAGCTATTGATATGCGTGGCTCTTTGTGATCCGATGTTTACCAACGCCCGTCACTAACAGAGCCATAAATATGCGTGGCTCTTTTGTGTACCGATGTTATGGCCGCGCCCGTCGTTATCAGAGCTATTGATATACGTGGCTCTCCTGTGCTCCTATGTCCAGCCGCGCCTGTCGCCATCGGAGCTATTGATTTGCATTTGTTTAGCAGCGACGGTCGTTGGGGGTGTTAGTTTCGACTTCATTGTTCAGTGGTCATGAGAGTCGTTGGAGCCGTTAGTGACCGACTGTTGTTCTTGGAGGCTAGGCTTCTTGAGTCTCCTGGGTAGAGACGAAAGGACGGCATTGTAAGTGGGAGATAGGTGGTGTCGCAGACCTCCTCCTCTGTTGAGGGATGTTTTTTCCAGTTTCGCATCGATGGCTTCCTTCACCCCTCTTTCAAACCATCTATCTTCTCTGTCCAAAATGTGTACGTTGCTGTCCTCAAGTGTGTCTTCTCCTTTAGGTGTAGATAGACTGCTGAGTCTTGTCCTGAGGAGTTTGGCCTTCTGTGTTGGGCCATCCGTTTGTGTAGTGGTTGTTTGGTTTCTCCTATGTATTGGTCTTTTCCGGGTGTGTGGTACACGGTCTTTGCAATCTGGTGTATGCCGTACAATGCAACGCTCAGCAAGCCATTCAGACCTTACTCTATTTGTGGCTATGGAAGGGTAGACCTCAGCTGTAAACTCCTCTAGAGTTGAAACAGCCTTGCCAAGTTCAGGAGGAATGACGATGGTATCTGGTTCATCTGCATGTGGAATCCTTCCAGCACCAATGTCCTGGAGAAGTTTATAAAAGTTGCGGGCCTCTTCATTGCCAGACAGGTGAGCTCACATGTTGGTAGTGAGATGCATGACCGTAACATGGCGCCACAGATGGGATGTCTTCAGGCTAGCATTGACAATGTTAGGTGTAGTGCCTCCCTTGACCACTGGAAGGATTTGCCGAAAGTCTCCACAAAGCATCGTTGGAATGCCTCTTTCGCAAACAAATCAAATTTTTTACTTGGTTTTTGAAATATTTTTCGAACTGTGCAATCCTTGGAAAGTGCTGATTGCTAAGATACCTTTCTTTTTTGTTCTACAATGAGTATTTCTGGAGTTTTAAGCGAACATACAAACATACAGTCTTGGCTGCCGCCGCCACCACAAGTCGCCACAAAATAAACTCAATTTCAAAATTAAATCAATTTTTTTACTTTGGAAAGTGCTGATTGTAAATATACCTTTCTTTTTGTTCTACGAGTATTTCTGGAGTTTTAAGCAAACATACAAACATACACTCTTGCTTTATATATGAGACAGCTGATGGTTGCTTATGGCATAAACCAGGCTTGTACTGTCAATTAAAGAATTTACTTGAATCACTGGATTATTGTTGCTCCTTATTTGTTGAGCACTTTCCCTACTGTTGAGTGTTTCTTTTAAAGAAGTTATATATACGTATATATGTGTGTGTGTATATATATATATATATATATATATATATATATAATTTTCAGAAAATACCACTTACTCTAATCAAATTCAATTTAAATTTAACTTAATCTAATTTACTCTAATCTAATTTAACCTTAATCTGGTCAGCTGAATCGGCCATACCGAATTGTCCCTAGGTGTGAATGTGTGTGGGTTGTGAACTTGTGATGGCCTGGCAACCTGTCCAGGCTGTATCCCCACCTGCTGCCCAATGACTGCTGGGACAGGCTCCAGCATCCTGCGACCCCGGTTGGGATAAGTGTCTTGGATAATGGATGGATATATATATATTATGGTTACACTTCATTTTAGGGGGTCGGAAATTACCTAGCAATTTCCTAGTAATAAGGTGGTAGTTATCACGTAATTTCTTAGAAATAAGGTTGAAATTACCTAGTAATAAGGTGGTAGTTTTTACAGCTAATTTTACAGCTAACCCTAAGCCTAACCCTAACTGTAACCCTAACCTTAACCCTAACCCAAATTACAAGGTAATTTCAACCTTATTTCTAAGAAATTACGTGATAATTACCACCTTATTACTAGGAAATTACTAGGTAATGTCTGACCCCCTAAAATAAAGTGAGATAGATAGATAGATAGATAGATAGATAGATAGATAGATAGATAGATAGATAGATAGATAGATAGATAGATAGATAGATAGATAGATAGATAGATAGATAGATAGATAGATCCAACCCCCAAAGTTCTACATAATCGGTTCATGATGACTAAATGAACGGAGACTGGGATTGTACACCGTAGGTTTCCCTTTCAATAGATTTACTTACATAACTCTAACAGTCCAGTCAAGTCTATTTATACAGCCCTCAATCACCGTTGCATTCTCCAAGGGTGTTACATCACCACAGTGAACACAGGTAGACATGAAAAACCGCATGGCGAGATAGACGAAAAGGTCAATAAGTCTCCTATTGAAAACATGCATGCTCGTAGCAAAAGCACCACAAAACACAAGACAAATAAAAATCTCTGGAAGACTAATATAGTGTTGAGCCTTGCCATCTCTCCGTCTGTCTCTCTGCCTTTCTCTCTTCATCCTTTTTATAGACCGTAAAACAACATTGAAAAGTCCAATTATCAACAACGATGCTGAATTGCCAGTGGTTGATGTTAATGCTCGAATGCAGAGCAGTTTATAATTAGGGTCTCAGCAGAGTCCTGCTGGGCTTACACAGAGTTTCCTGGGAAACCCCTCCACTGCAGCCTCCGTTCAAGCTGATGATGAGAGAGAGAGAGAGAGAGAGAGAGAGAGAGAGAGAGAGAGAGAGAGAGACAGACAGAGAGAGAGAGAGAGAGAGAGAGAGAGAGAGAGAGAGAGAGAGAGAGAGAGAGAGAGAGAGAGAGAGAGAGAGAGAGAGAGAGAGAGAGAGTAATCACTACAAGAAGTAATATGTTTGAGTAGTTTTTTAACTTGGTCGAGAAATTTCATAACACATACTGCTGCCCTTTATCTCACACCCTTTTCCCCCTTTTCTTTTTTTGTCCCCCCTGTGTGTCTGGGTAGAAAACTTTGAAAAGTCCATCTGGAGTCCATGTTGGTATCTCCTCAGCATTACATAAAAGCTACCTGATAGATAGCTGCAGTGTTGACAACCTCTGAGCCAACACATTTACCTTATTAGTTTCCTGTGAACACCGGAGAGCTACAGGTTTCATATTTTCCAATAACCCATGGGGAGTTGAAAGATGCAAACGAAGAGAGCTCTCCGCCTCTCCGCTGCATGCCCACTTTTCTCTGTCTCTATTTATTTCAGTCTTTGTTACAGTCTGACCCGACTTTCTGTCCACCCCCCACCCCACCCCACCCCCCCTCTCTCTCTCTCTCCCGCTGTGTGATTTAGCTGTCTGGCCCTCAGCATGCCATGTTTTTCTGTGTCTACCTGACTCTCTGGCCCACCGGGATGCTGTCTGTCTCTCTCTGTCTCTCTCCACACATCGCCATCCCTGCAGCCTCGTCGGCCAATGGGGGGCCTGGCCTCAGCAAATGTCAATCAAAGCAACCACAAGACAAGAATTCTGCAGACTCACCGCTGGGCATTTCATTAAGTGTCAGTTGTAATGTTGCTCGTGGATTAGATTTTCTAAATGACATTTTATATTTCCATGAAGTTTGCATTATCCGAAGTAACACAAGTTACGATACAATTCATAGACAAACCCTGATATAGGCTTCTGCACTTCTGTTAAGTGTGTTGGTCACAGTATTTTACTGCAGCCAAAACACAATATTTCATCCATGTGAGTGTGTGGATGTGCGTATTCCCCCTGTGAGGACCACGGAGCTCTGTTATAACAGACAGACGGTGTGTTTTTGACTAAACAACAGACAGGACAGCCATTTACATTATCAGAATTCGGCAACAGTATTCCTTGGGCGGGGAGAAAACACAACAATAAGGGTTCAGCAGAGCAAGACAGTGAAGCCAATTACTGGAGAAAGCCTTTCTTCCACATGTGCATGCGCACACGCACACACGCACACACGCACACACACACACCTGCACGCGCTCATTCATCCCCAGAGTTCCTTCTCTGAACATCAAAAACACACACAATCACACACACCCGTGGCGAACAGCATACACAATTGCAGATTGCTGCACTCCCAAACACACATATACACATGCACATACACAAGGATAAGGACACACAGTGGAAATGAGAAAAGAGAGTATGCCGCAAAGAGAGGAAATTGAGTGCTTGCACCTACACCAACAAGTCTACTCCCATGGATATTATACACCAGAAAGCTTTTTAATTCAGTTCACTTTATCTTTCTCTCTCTCTCTCCCTCTTTCATTGCAATTTCAGTTTATTGACGTTCTTCATGAGCTTTTGACATGGCCATCAAACAGAAACATGTACATACGATGCAGACATGACTGATGTCCCTAGCCAGGGTTTGAACATGGCCTCTAGTTGGTTTCTATGGTGACTCATGGATACACAGGCGATGTGAGTGTCAAGTGATGATAGCTGACAGAAAATGACAGCTGCCAAAATATTATTCACTCTGGATCTTATTATACTCCTACAGGGCTTGACAGTCTCCTGTCTCTGGAAGGTCTCTCTCTCTCTCTCTCTTTCTTCCTGTTTGCCCCCACTTTTTCCTCTTTTTTTTAATTTCTTTTCTGATTTTCTGCTGGAGCTACAGCTATTGTGCGTAGAGCTGTGAACGAATGCCAAAAATAGGCCTCGAACGAATAACGAATATTACACACTGAGGTTCGAATGGCATTCGAATACCTTGAATTTGCATATCACCCCCAAAAATCAATACAGAGAGTAAGTCTATTGTAGCCCGTGTTTTTATTAACAGCATATTTATGACAACATACAACTCCAGCACATTGTCCGCACATATTAGTCCAAAAACTGTTGTTGAGCACCCCTAAACATAAAATAAATCTGACTAGGAAAAGGCCAGATGATGTTAACTAGGGCCTACTCTAAGTAACATACAAGTAAAATAAATCTGACTAGGAAAAGGCCAGATGGTGTTAACGAATTTACCGTAAGTAACATAGGCATAGTAAATTATCCATGACCCACGGGGCTTAAAAAAATAAAATCAAGAGTCCTACTCACTGTAGTAGTATAAGAAGTTGTGCTAATAGTGGTTTGCGAGAAAAACCAAAGCGTCCACGTGTTCAGACTCGAGAGCGCTCCTTTTTTTGGTGACTATGTTTCCCGCATCAGAAAAGACACGCTCAACCCCAGAAGTCGTTGTTTCTCTTCGAGAAGGCACTTGTCGGTCGGGGATTTGTGGAAATGTGTGGCTGCTGCTTTCAGTCGGCTTATGGCCGTTTCGATGGCTCTGACAGCGAGGCCTTTACGCACAGCCAAGTTGGCAGTGTGCGCAACGCATGGCACGTTCACAGTCTCCAGATGCGTCTCGACTGCATTTACATAGTTCGCCGCGTTATCGGTAGTGAGAGCAATCAGGTGCTCCTTTGTGATACCGTATTCATCCAAGACGGATTGAATGCACGCGCCTACATTCTCTGCTGTGTGGCTCTCCTTGAGCTCTTTCGTTTTGAGAATGGATTCATGTAGTTCCCAGTCCTCGTCTATCCAATGGGCCGTCACTGTTACAAATGACTTGGTTGCGGTAGAGGTCCATCCGTCTGTGGTTATTGCGATATAAGTGTCTTTCAGTGTTTCTTTCATTTTGGCCACTGCGTACTTGTGGGTTTTTTCGATGCGAGTTGTGACAGTGGCACGACAGGGTACCTTGTACCTTGGTTCAAGTTCCTCACTATATGCCCTGAATCCTACCCCTTCAACGGTGCTGATGGGCCTCATGTCTTTGCATATGTGATACACCAGTTTCTGGGTGCACGCTTCTTGTTTCGCAGCAGATAAGGTGGGCGTTCTTGTAAAGTTGTCCAGGCGTTGT